>NC_068317.1:24404984-24704984 GCF_025860055.1 Xyrauchen texanus
ATAGCAGCGGCTTATTACATGTATCTCCCTCTGCCCAGCACTATATCAGAGCCATGGAAGCTTATGTTTATTGATGCAATGACACGTCCAATAATGCATTTGGTAAGAATAAGCATTTTTTGTATTAATATAAATTATTTATATATATATATATATATATATATATATATATATATATATATATATATATATATATATATATATATATATATATATATATATATCATTGTTACATATGTATTATCGTTAATCCCCATGATTATTAATGTAATAATTTAATAATAAAAATATTAAATGTCAGATTTTCTTTGATTATTGTATGTAGATCTATGCAAATGTTTTCTTGGATCCCAGCACATTTCACATATATTATGTGATAATAATGTTTTTAAAAAAAATCATGTAGGCCAATATATGGATCAATTGTCCCAATGAAGAGACCTGCTGTTTATGACACTTAAACATAGTTTAACTATCTTATTGTTTGATCTTCTGACTTAAATTCTTTCTCTGTTAGAGTTTTTTAGTTCATAATCTTGGATTGAGTCACCCCTTCGAATTTATGAAGTACACTGTGTCATGGACACAGATGAAGGGTCCACAGTCCAGCCCAACCGTCCGAGTGACAGACACTTCCTTTTCTGGAGTGCAGGCAAGAGTGTTTGAGTCCACTCCATCAGGACTGGAGCAACATTTGAAGAGAGGGGTGGTCTATTTCCATGGAGGTGGATGGGCACTTGGCAGTGCAAGTATGTGATAACTCGAGTTTGCATTTCATACAATTTGGGACTAAAAATGACTGTGCTTGTGTTGTAATTACTTAAGTATTTCTATAAATGGGTATACAAGGCTTTTCAAAAATATGCTTAGGTCAAGCTCAAGTACTTTATGAATTATAACTTGATTATTTACACAATGGCAAGAAAATGAACAGAATGGAACTTAACAGGATGGTAGTCAAGACCTAAAGGTATTTGCCATTGCACAGCATGTTTGCTCAGTATTATCCAAATTGTTTTAGACATAATATGTGTTGGGGCATGAAAATGTAATGCATAGTAGGAATGACACATTTAATGTAAATTTATCCTTTTGAATGTGGTAAAGAGAAGGACTAAGAGAAAGATTTGAAGTCTTAGAAAGTCTTTAGAGATTTAAACTTGTATCTGATAAATTTCACCATTTCACTCAATCTATAATAGATCAAAAGTGGTGAAAAGAACTTATTTATGACATTTGTGTTTGTTGACTAGCATTTTCAATGGGAAATATTGGCAGTCTTTTGTTTAACCTGTTCAATGCCTCTTTTTATTTTAAGAGATGCAGTCTTATGACATGCAGTGCAGAACTGTAGCTGAAGAGTTGGATGCAGTCGTAATATCTGTTGAGTAAGCATGCAGGATATTTTTCTAGGACTTCTTTTTGCCCAATTTTGTTATTTATTTTGTACTGTACATATTTAAAGGGATAGTTCACTAAAAAATTTAAATTCTCTCATCATTTACTCACCCTCATGCCATCCCAAATGTCTATAGCCCTATTCGGACAGGATTAGGTTTCTAAATCATCCTACGTTTGTGAGTTCATGTACTGATTCGGACGGGACTAAAATCTCAGTGTTTATTGCAGAGGTGAGAGGGTCTGTTTTGTAGATGTGGGCGTTATAGAAGGTTGAACACATTAATTAATTTAGGTGATAAAATTAACGTATCTTTTTAAATTTAACAGTTTAAATGTTAAATGACTTGTCATTTTTAAAATACATTTTAAATAATTTTCAAATTTTTTAAAAGCCTATTAAAATAAACTGCACATGAGTTTTATATATATATGAGTGGCTACTTATAATAAACCCACTGAAATAAACAATACTTATCTGTGAATTTTATAATTATAACATTATGTAATTGAACTGAGAAATTAAGGCGAGTATCAGTGCTGGACTGGTAATCTGGCATTTTCCCAAGATTCGAGCGGGCTGGTGGATCGGCCACGAAATGGGCCGAATGAGCCGCGCTAAGCTAAAACAAGCCACCGCATTATGTAGAACGGATCACAAAACGCCGCCGTGATATGCAGAAAAGGCCAGCGAAACACCCCCCAAAAAGGACATAAAGGCAGCATAAAAGTAATCCATACGTCTCCAGTGGTTAAATCCATGTCTTCTGAAGCGATGTAATAGGTGAGGGTGAGAAACAGTTCAATATTTAAGTCCTTTTTTACTATAAATCTCCATCTTTGTCCAGCCCCAACCAGTAGGTGGCTGAATGTTAAAGTAAAAGTCATTTGAACACCAGAATGTGGAAGTGAAATTGTAGATTTACAGTAGAAAAGGACTTAAATGGTGGCCTGGCTAGCTCAGCGAGTAAATGCGCTGACTACCTCCCCTGGAGTCGTGAGTTTGAATCCAAGGTGTGCTGAGTGACTCCAGCCAGGTCTCCCAAGCAACCAAATTGGCCCAGTTGCAAGGGAGGGTAGAGTCACATGGGATATCCTCCTCGTGGTCGCTATAATGTGGTTCTCGCTCTCGATGGGGCGCGTGGTAGGTTGTGTGTGGATGCTGCAGAGAATGGTGTGAAGCCTCCACATGCGCTATGTCTCCACGGTAACGCGCTCAACAAGCCACATGATATGATGTGCGGATTGATGGTCTCAGACGCGGAGGCGAGTCACTATGCTACCATGAGGACTTGGAGCGCATTGGGAATTGGGCTCCCCCAAATTGGGGAGAAAAAAAAAGGAACTTAAATATTTATCTGTTTCTCACCCACATGTATCGTATTGCTTCAGATTATATGGATTTAATCACTGGTGTGGAATGGATTACTTTTGTGCTGCCTTTATGTCCTTTTTGGACCTTTTGAGTTCTGGTAACCATTTACTTGTATTGTATGGACCTACAGAGCTGAAATGGTCTTCTAAAAATCTATATTGTGTTCTGCATTAGAAAGAAAGTCATACACGACTAGGATGACATGAGGGTAAGCAGATGATGAGATGAGAAAAATGTCATTTTTGAGTGAATTGTCCCTTTAAAGGTCTTATTTTAGCTACATACCAGCTTTCATTTTATATTTTGTGATACTTTTATGTTCAGGTACAGGTTGGCACCAGAAGCACATTTCCCAGATCAGTACAATGATGCACTTCAGGCCTCAAAACGTATCCTGACAGCAGAGGTGCTGGCTCTGTACTCGATAGACCCAGAAAGAGTAGCTGTGTCAGGTGACAGTGCCGGGGGGAATCTTGCCGCTGCTGTTGCTCAACAGGTATTGAGTTTAAGTCAAATCTCTGCAGGTACCTCCAACTAGTTTTAGGAGTAACTATCTAAATGTAGTGACACAATTAACTACAACTTTTAACAATTTTTGCAACAATTAGCATTTGTGATGAGTAGCGGTATAGCTTGACAAAGTACTACATTTTTGTCACATTGCAATAAAGCTGGCAAACCAAGGCATTAATCCAGTGCCTCACCTAAACCTTCCTCTCTCTCATATTCAGGGTTTTACGAGTAAACGGTTCACTTAATCACTTACAGTGTATGTAGCATTGGGAAGTCCAATTCACTTTAGTGACAGTACGTTGTTGATTGACATAATGAATATGAATTGACATGAAAAAGTAGATATTACATAAGAATAAGCATATATTTGTAGTCGTTTTTTTAAATTATTTTTATTAATTACAGCTTGGAGCAAAAAACTTTTAAATTACAAAAATAAGCATAAATCGGCCATGAAGATAATTTGTTAAGCGATGGGGGGTTATATGTGGGTGGTTGCATACTGTGGCCCTCTTTGGAATATCATGGCACCGTTTTGCGGCACCGTTTTGTGGCCGGCCCACCGGGAAAATTGCCAGTTCTCCAGATGGTCAGTCTGCCTCTCTCTGTTTAACCATTTTAGTCTTATGGATTACATCTTTGCTAGCATATCGTGGGCCTCTTTGGAATATCGTGGCACCGTTTGGCGGCACCGTTTCGTGGCCGGCCCACCGGGAAAAATCCCGGTTCTGCAGATGGCCAGTCTGCCTCTGTTTAACCATTGTAGTCTTATGGATTACATCTTTGCTACATTTATGTTCTTTTTGGACCATATAAGGTCTGGTCACCATTCACTTGCATTGTATGGACCAACAGAGCTGTAATTTTCTTTTAAAAGTCTTAATTTGTGTTCTGCAGAAGAAAAACAAATCATACAGATCTGAGATGGCATGAGGGTGAGAAATTATGAGATAATTTTTGGGTGCACTATCCCTTTAATTAACAAAGGAAAAGCATGGGATGGTATGGACCAAGATTTCTGCCAAAAGTAAACAAACAAACACAATCATCTTCGCAAAGGAAAACTCGACTCTCAAACAAACAGAAAGCGATTTGCAAATACAAAAGGCCATTTGAGAGAAAAGTTGAAGAGTAGTTCTCCTGTATTACAGGCTTAACAAACAAATGTGCTGTGTTTTACAAATATAAAACATGTGTTTCATACGGGCCTACATCATATTTCACAAATTGATACAATCTATGCTACAAGTTCTGCAGTGCTGCCACATACTATCATTCAGTTATGTCGTTTCTACATATTACATGTTAAAAAATACTTATTTTCTAGTAAATATTTTATCCTTTCTAGTAATAACAAAATATGAAATGAATAATATTTTCTAGTAAATAAAATATGTTTTATCCTTATATTTCTTCTGATCAGGTAAAAACAAGAAATGTTCTAATAATATCGAGATAAAACGTCGCACAGGAATAGCATTTGTTGTCATCATAGCATAGTTCATTTAACTGATCTATGTATATTTTATCCTCACTTTTAACCATAAAGACATTTTAATACCTTTATGCCAAAGGTTGATTCCCACTAACGTTGCAATTTATACTTTAAAGATCATCTTCCATTTTAGGCTACATTATTTTATGATACACAGTGCTTAGACCTGAAACCAGAAGATAAATGAATGAATGAAGTGTCTTAATATGGTGATATGTATAGTTCAATACAATGCTAAGGCCCGTCGTTGTATATCTGTGTGCATCTGTTTTCAACCAAAGGAGTGGTCGCTGAAGAGTCAAGACAAGTCATTTTTAATTGTATAGCACTTTTCACAACACACATCGTTTCAAATCAGCTTTACAGAAAATTATGCTGTAACAAAAAATGAAGCTGTTATGTCTTAAAGGGCACCTATTATGCCCCTATTCACAAGATGTAATTAAAAATGTTGGTGTCCCCAGATTGTGTCTGGGAAGTTTCAGCTCAAAATACCCTACAGATAATTTATTATACCATGTTGAAAATGCCAATGTTTGGGTGGGAATAAAAACTAGCTGTTTTTGTGTGTGTGTGTCTTTAAATGCAAATGAGCTGGTGCTCCCCGCCCAGCATCCAGAATAGGGTGGAGGTTTGACATTTTTGCTTCAGATAACTAGACATCATAAGCAATAAGACAGACAGTGAAAATAGTGGTGTTCAGCCCTATATGTTTGAATCGGAGTCGGACACTGATGAGGGAGAGACTCTGTCAGAAGTAACAACTTTGAGAATGAACCAGGAAGTTTCCGAATGGATATTTGATACATTTATTTATTTGTAGAGTTTTTTCAGCAGTTTTGCAACTATGGATGACCAACACACGCACACACACACACAAATACTGTTACAACGTTCGCTATGCGCTATAACAAACAACACACACAAACATACATGTCCGTCAACAGTCGTGGGCATGGCCTGTACAAAGTGATGTCACTATGTACAGAATCTGTGAACGGCTTGTTCTGAGACAGTGCTTATGATTAATGGGGATTTTTATCATTATAGGGTGGTTGTGTACACACACTGCCAACACACATTTATGTTCAAACACCATGTAAAAGTGAATTTTGCATAATAGGTCCACTTTAAAGTCTTCATTCTGCGGTTTGATAAAAAAAGAGCCCACGAAAATGATAAAATCGAGTGTCACACTAAATATATTTATCTCGGGCCACTTTTATAAATTCCCTAAGAAGCTGAGCATCAATGCTTCTCAAACCTGTTCTTCCATAATCATTTCCCTTATTAACGAAATAATATGAAAATGCTGGCAAACGTGGAAATTGCATGTCATTGTGTCTACACACATACTAAAGTTAATGTTCATACATGTTCAATAACTTTAGTATGTGTGTAGACACAATGACATGCAATTTCCACGTTTGCCAGCATTTTCATTATTTCATTATTTTCGTGTTTATTAGACAAACTCCTGGACATATTGCCGAAAAGTTTGTTGGTATTTCAGCAGCTTTTATAAGACCATGCATTTTGATGGGGCCCCATGTCGGTCTTTTCTATCTCATTTTTAGTAGAAAATGTATCGTTTTCACTTGATCAGGAAAAATGATATATAAAAAATAAGGATTTAAATTATTTTTACTAGAAAATAAGTCGTTTTTAACCATGTAATATGTAGTAATGACATAACTGAATGAAAGTATGTGGCAGCATTGCACCATCTACTGTTTTAAAAAAGGATGTGGTTGAGAAATTTGTGCCTAAAGTCACGTGACTCACAAGTGGTATGTATTTGTTCACATCAGATTTTGTATTTATTCGACAATCCTGTAGAACTTGTGGAATAGATTGTATTTATTTGTGAAATATGTATGAGGCTCATATGAAACACATTTTTTATATTGGTGAAAAAAATATTTTTACATTTGTAAAAAAACACATTTGTTTGTTAAGCCTGTAATACAAGAGAACTACTCCTGGCCTTTTGTATTTGCAAATCACTTTCTGTTTGTTTGAGAGTCAAGTTTTCCTTTACGAAGCGGATTGTGTTTGTTTGCAAAATGTTCTATTTGTTTGTTTGCTTTTGGCAGACATCTGGCTCTATTGGGATGCAGTTACCTCGGCTGCTGGTGAAGATGGTGTGTTAACATATTTTTGGAAGTGTGTCCTTTTTATGAGGAATGGCTGGTGTTAAATGTTTAGGCATAATTACTTATAATTAACTATATTATTAAGTGTGACTGAACCAAACCGAGTAATCAAACCATCCTCTGTTGTGCAAAACAACATTCAGGCTCATCGGCCTCACCCTTCCACTAAATAATGAGCAGAGATTATTGTGTTGACTGTCTACATTAAATAATTCTACAAGATTACATTAGATTACACCAGCATCATGTAAATACGATAGATCAAGTTTGTAACACTTATCAATAGCTCACACCTGATTACCATTTTATAACTTTATTTTCTGTAGACGCAGCAGTTACTGCAGCAGATTGTTGTTGTGATGCACTTTTTCAGTTCAGCTCACCCACTGCTTCACCACGATAAAACAGGCGTGAAGCAGAAGCCAGAGGCTATTTGCATTAATACTTTACACCCCACGGCAGATACTATTTGAATCCTTAATTAAATACTTACATGTAGTATTTTATTTTATAAAAGTAACCATAGTATCGCCATGGTATTTTGTAGTAAAATCAAAGCAACCACAAAATTAAACATGGTTACAATTAACACCATATTAATTTTACACCATATTAACACCATGTTCATTTTACCTGGCTTTAAACCTTTCTCTCAACACAATCGAACTTTATATAATTTTTGATTTATTATTATTATAAGTAGTATTTATTAATTTATTTATTTGTCTCCCCTTTTCTCCACAATTTGGAATGCCCAATTCCCAATGCGCTCTAAGTCCTTGTGGTGGCATAGTGACTCGCCTCAATCTGGGTGGTGGGGGACGAATCTCAGTTGCCTCCGCGTCTGAGACCATCAATCCGCGCATCTATATCACGTGGCTTGTTGAGTGCGTTACTGCGGAGACATAGCGCATGTGGAGGCTTCACGATATTCTCCGCGGCAACCACGCACAACACATCATGAGCCCCACAGAGAGCGAGAACCACATTATAGCGACCACGAGGAGATTACCCCATGTGACTCTACCCTCCCTAGCAACCGGGCCAATTTGGTTGCTTAGGAGACCTGGCTAGATTCACTCAGCACGCCCTGGATTCAAACTCACGACTCCAGGGATGGTAGTCAGCGTCAATACTCACTGAGCTACCCAGGCCCCTATTATAAGTAGTATTAAAGAAAACATTAACAGTGGAGACAGGAAACAGGATGGGAAAAAGTGAAACAAAAGGCGGATTTGAACCCCGGTCATCTGCATGAAAAAAAGCACATTCATATCGTCTTTACACCCCAACCCACTGCAGCAACACTAGGTGTGCTGTTTGTCTTTAATTTCTGTGTTTCCATCAGACTATTGGAGTGCAAATAGCTGGGCAGTGTGGCAGGTGCTATACTGTATACACCTAGTGCAAATAGTTACTCCAATAATATAATTAAAATCATATCAATGTTACAAACATATTGCAAATAAAAAATTGTGTGACCCTGTTGACATCTATACCCCACAATACAGGAAAGAATAACAACATGTGCACATATAACATAATAAGCTTGCTAGTGAAACTTGTAGGTACAGTTGTAGTTTGGATAGTCAGTAGGACATCTTAAGGTAGAGCTTTTGCTGTGGAGATGAATTCTTATAATATAAATATGCTGTATATAAATGATGGATGATATTAACTTATTGTCAACTTATTGTTACCTCTAATTTTAAGGATAAAATGGGTATTTGAAAGTCACACAAACCCATTTTAATAAATATAACATTTGGTGTAATTTTTAGCTTGTGATAAAATCACTAGTTAAACAAAATTTGGATTTATATTTTTTAAGGCGAGGATTGCTCCTCTAGATACTCAATCCTCTTGAGCACTATAGAAAGCATTCATTCTTCAAAATTGATCTGCTCTTGCTTATATCGTATTAAAGGATTTTCTAACTAAAGTTGGCTGATAATCACACATATATATATATATTTTATTTATTTTTAATTTTTTTCACAGATAGCCTTGGACAGCAGTGCTCCTATTAAGTACAAAGTTCAGGCCCTTATCTACCCTGCGCTCCAGGCCTTGGACTTCAACACACCTTCCAACCAGCAGAATGGCAACATTCCTGTCCTATACCGTTCACACATGGCCCTCTATTGGCTGGAGTACCTTGGTGGGAATCCCAGACTTGTTTCCTCTTTGCTAGCTAACAACCACACAGCTCTGAATCAGGGCCACAAGATAGCCGCAGCTAAAGCTAAGATAAACTGGACACAACTTCTTCCGGTCGCTTTTCAGAAGAACTACAAGCCCCTGTTTCCACTTCAGGGTGACCCAAAGCTGTTAGATGAGCTGCCAGGTTTGCTGGACGTGAGAGCGGCCCCTTTACTAGCTGAAAAGGAAGCGCTGAAGGCAGTGCCGCCCACCTACATCATGACCTGTGAGCATGACGTGCTGAGAGATGATGGACTCATGTATGGCAGACGTCTGGAGGAGGCCGGAGTTGCCGTCACTGTTGATCACTATGAAGACGGTTTCCATGGATGCATGAGCTTTGCTTTTGGGCCCTTGCAATTCTCCGTTGGATTGCGAAGTTTTGAAAACTACATTCGCTGGTTGAAGGAGAACCTCTAGCTTTTCGTCAACACATAGTTACAAGACGTTTCCCATTATGTTAAATACATTTTGGATTGAAACATTTACTAATGATTTTTAAATTGAACATGCATTGCAAAACATCAATGCAACAAAGTATTTGTTGAATCGAATGGGCCTGCTGACAACAAAACATTGTTTCATTTCATTATCTCTGAATTATTATTATGGTGTTAGCGTGCTCGGAACCTGCTGTATTGTCCATTTGTATGTGTTATGTACACATTTGAATGTAGGGAATTTATTATCAAGCTTAACTGAATACTATAATGTCTACATAAATGATGCTACGACAACCCCAATTCTGAAAAGTTTGGACGGTATGAAAAATGCTAATAAAAACAAAAATAAGTAATTTGGCAATTATATTCACATTTGCTATATTGAAAACACTACAACTAAACATTATATGAGTTTTTAACTTGTGAATTATATTGTTTTTTGAAAATCTACAGTAATTTCAAATCAGAAGTTCGCAACATGCTCCAAAATTTGGGACTGTCAAGTGTTTACCACTGTGAAACATCACCATTTCTTCTAATAACACTTGTTAAGCATTTGGGCATTGAAGACACAAGTTTAAGTTTAGAAAGTGGAATTTTCCCCCTTTCATACTTTATGTAGGTCTTTAGCTGCACAATTGTACGGGGTCTTCTTTGCCATATGGTGTGCTTCATAATGCACCAAACATTCTCAATTTGGAGACAGGTCATGACTGCAAACAGGCCAAACTAGCACTCGCACTCTCTGCTTACACAGCCATGCACTTGAAATCCAGGCATTATGTGGTTTGAAGTTGTCCTGCTGAAAATGTCTGGACATCTCTGGAAAAGACGGTTCTGGTCTGCAGTATATGTTGCTCTAAAAAAAAAAAAAAAATATCTGTCTGCATTTATGGTGTTCTCACAGATGTGTGAGTTACCCATGCCATGCGCACAGACACAACTCTGGCCCTGTGAAAAAAGGCTGTGTTTTTAAAAACAATTTGAAATGTGGACTCATCGGACTAAAAAACACAGTTCCACTGTTCTAATTTCCATCTAAGATGAGACCGAGCCCAGAGACAGTGTTGATGTACGGCTTCTGCTTTGCATAGTAAATTCTTAACTTGCATCTGTGGATGTTGTGGCGAGTGGTGTTGACTAACAAAGGTTTACTTAAGTTATCCAAAGCCTATGTTCATGATATCTATTACAGATTAATGCTGTTTTTAAGACAGTGACATCTGAGGGATCAGAGATCACATGCATTCAGAAGTGGTATTCGTCTTGGCCTTTACGCACCGATATTTGACCTGATTCCTTGAATCTAAACTATATTGTGCACTGTAGAGGGTGAAATGCCCATAATCCTTCCAATTTGTTTTTGGGGAACATTGTCCTCAATGTGCTGGATTATTTGCTGAAGCATCTTTTGGCAAATTGACAAGTCTTGAACAATCCTTGCTCTTGAAGGACTAGGCTGTTTTTGAAGGCTTTCTATATACGATGACACGATTGCCTCACCTGTTTAACATCTCCTGTTTCACATCGACATATTTTAACTCATCAAATTGTTATTAGTCTTAAATTGCCCTGTCTCAACTTTTTTGGAACGTGTTGCAATCATCTGAATTAAATTCACAGGGTTAAACATCATATAACGTTTAGTTGTAGTGCTTTCAATATAGCAAAGGTTGAATATAATATACAAATCACTCCTTTTTCTTTTTTATTAGCATTTTTCATACTGTCCCAACTTTTTGTACGTATAAGTTGAATACTGAAACTAGTTGCATATGCAGAAATACTTGAATAAAAAATTATGTGTATAATCAATGGAAGATGGAGGGAGTGTTCAGGAAACTTTTGTTACACTATGATTTAAATTCCGTTTGGTGCTGCTAGTGGCACAGAATTTATACATTTCACTTTTTAATTGACTAGATGATTATTTTATTGTTATGGAATAATGATACAAATCAAAATCACAAATAAATCTAACCTTTTCAGAAAAACAGATAGTAGGCCTTTACTTTTCCAAGAAAATAAGATATACCATTTTGGTTTGACAAAGTTTTCAGGGACATTCCTTAAAGGGATAGTTCACCCAAAGTAAAATTCTCTCATTATTTACTCACCCTTATGCTATCCCAGATGTGTAGGACTTTCTTTCTTCTTCTGAACACAATTGAAGATTTTTAGAAGAATATTTCAGCTTTGTAGATCCATATAATGCATGCGAGTGGGTGCCAAAAGTTTGACACTCCAAAAATCACATAAAGGCAATATAAAAGTAATCCATACAACTCCTGTAGCTAAATCCATATTTTGTGAAGCAATATGAAAGATGTGGGTGAGAAACAGATCAATATTTAAGTAATTTCTTTCATAGAAATTCTTCTCCCTGCCCAGTAGAGGGCGTATATGTCAGGATCTCATTTGTCAGTCAGTTTGGTGACAGGATCCTGACATGAATGTTCTATGTCTCTGTGTGAGCGCACGGCTCTGGTTATTTTCCTGGCCGTGTGCTCTTCTGTCTAGTCTGTGTCTCATGTTCAGAGCGTGGTGTCTGGATCTTGACTCTTCGGTCTGGTTCGGTCTTGTTTCTGAGTCGGTATCCAGACGTTCATGCTCCATGTCTTGTGTTTTTGTTTGAGCACATGACTATAGATGTCTTCATTGCCATGTGCTCTATTGTCTTGTATTTGTGTTTGTTTGAGAACATGACCAGTGTTGGCTTCATTGCAATGTGCTCTTTCTGTCCGATCTGTTGTGTTTGATGTGAGCACATAGTTCTTGTTAAGTTGTTTGCCATGTGTTCTCCTATCTCTCATCCTGACCCTTACCCCTTGTTACCTTATTATCAGTTCATTTACTTCACCTGCTTTCCTGCTTTCCCTGCTCGGTTTCTTTCCTATTTAACCCTATTGTGTTTTTTTGTCTTGTGCCAGTTCGTTGTGGTTTATTATCCTGTTAGGTTCTCCTGTGGTTGTTCCTGTCCTCCCCTGTGTGTCTGTTCCAGCCTGGAGCATTGAACCCAGTCTGTCCTGTAGTTTTCCCCTTTAGGGTTGTTTCTGTTTGTTTTGTTTATTTTTTTCATTAAATGAAGCCTGTCATCTCTCCTCTCTATGAGTCCTCACCCTCTCTTCAACTGAACCTTGACGGCATGCATGAAGAATGTGAATCACCAAAAACACAAGAAGAATGTGAACGATAAAGTGGAGCAGGGAGGAGAATTTATAATTAAAACCAATTTAAATATTGATCTGTTTCTCAACCACACCTTTCAAATCACTTTGGGTGAACTATTGGATGGCACAATTTCATAAAAAAACTAAAATAAAAAAATAAAAAAAACTTTTTTCTCAAAAACATGACACCATGTTTACTTTTAACTTGTTTCTGTTAAAATACAATGCCGTTTGGAAAATGTTCTTCTGTCTGGGAATTGCAACTTCTTAAGCAGTTTCTTTGCTGTCAGCACTTTTGACAAAAGGGAATTTCATAAAAACTGAGCAGTATGGCGATTTAAAGAAACAACTGGAAGGGAGTATTTGAGGGAAGCTATCGGTCACTGTTAGCACATGGGGAAAAGCCGGGGGTGCAGATAAGCGTGATGGAATGCAGACTTACTGTTTGTCCACTTACCTGCGAGATCTTTTGCTATTATAGCACCTTTGGGGTTTCTTCTCTCATTCAGAGTGTGGGGAAAATAATCCATTTCTATTGATGTTTTACAGACTGTATCATTTCTCTCAGGGTAACTTGTTTATTTTTTTACTAGATTGTGATCATGTTTATTTTGATACTGTGTTAAAGAATTTGGCTACATTTGGTTTGGAAACATCTAGATTTTGGGAAATCTTGGCAATGCAACAAACCACTGATATTGAGCCATTTACATGCACACCAGTATGCCGATAACTCCTGAAAATCGGCTTATTTAACAAATACGACAAATCAAGAATTCCACGTTTACATGAGATTTGAAATAATCTGGGAATTCTCTGTTTTTGTGAAGAGAGTGCGCGTGAGGAGGCATGCACACTTGTGTACATTGGATAAGTCAAGAACGGGAGTAAAGGTATAAGGTACACATACAATGTGAAATTGGGGTTATGGCCACAAATCTTCAATTGGTTTATTCTAAAGACTTTTATGAATTTATATTGAAAAAGGAGAGCCATTAAATGTGTTTACATGACCAAACGTGTTGTCGGTTTACTATATAAAGTACAATAAGTGTAAGAGTGTTCATGTAAACGTGATTGAAATAGACCACCATGAGCATGCTTACATGCACACCAATGCACTGAGTACTATCAAAAATCACTCAATGAGATAAAGTGAGCAAATGGAGACTTTTGCTCTTCCAACTCCGACTGTTCTCCTGAGAAAAAGACTTCATATCTCCTAAAGTTTCAGATGACATTTCATTGTCACACTGTGATCAGATTTGTCTAGACAATCAAAGTCTTGGCAACTTAAAGTCATTGTCACAGTCATGGAAAACTTGGAAATACATTTACTAATTTAATCTGGAAATTAGGTCTGGAAAAGTTATGCAAATGAACAATGTTAAAATGTCATGGAAATGTGGGTAGCACTTTATAATAAGGTTACATTTGTTAATTAGTAAATTAACATTAGGGATCATATTCTAACAATTAACAATGTATTTTTTACAGTATGTCATTTGTTAATATTAGTTAATAAAAACACAATTCATTTGTCATTGCTGCTGCCTGAATTTTCACACTCTAATTTAAAAGCTCCCTGTTCACACAAAGTGGACTCATTTCATAAAAATGGTCTCATTTTACAGATACCCCCTACATTTCTGAAATGATTGCAATAAATGGAAATTGGTACTGCAGTCCAAATTCAAAATATTGGAGAGCTGTCTGCCCCGCACCAGACTCACCAGTCGAAATATTATTGGGGAGTGGGCGGTCAGCGGGATCGCACTGGACAAAACATAAACCGAAATTCCGGCCCGGAATGGAAACTTCAAAGTAGAATATACTGGCTGTAGCATTGCTAACAGAGAAGCCAGTATTTCAACTTAGTATGTTTCCTAATTCTCTAAAGACATATTATGGTCATTTTATGATTTAGTACAGTAAAAATATTACATATAACACCTTTTTTAATTTCTAAAGTATAAAAGCATACCATTTCAGTTCTGTGTCCTCTGTTTTTGAGCAAAAGGTCTTATTTTATTCCACTGGATGGCAGCAAGTACTAGAAAGAAGAATTTGTCCTCTCACACCTTCCATCACATTATACTGATCTGAAATGTAGGTGGTGCTCTGCCCTCACATCAGCGCTCACACATAGACAACAAGTTGTTTTTAAGTGCAAAGAGCTTCCGCACTATTCTGTTGAATATCTTGACTCCTGAGTTGTTTTGAAGCCCAAGCTAGGTGTCATTGGAAAACAAAGAAACCCAGCTTTACGATGATGTGTAACATTTAATCTTCAAGAGATGAGAACCTATTTCGCTGATGATTTGTTCTCATTCTTTTTCTACTGAACTGTTTTGTTAAACTTTTTTGACACAACATTAGATTATTCAGTGGTGGTGGCGTAGTGGGCTAAAGCACAGAACTGGTAATCAGAAGGTCACTGGTTCGATCCCCACAGCCACCACCATTGTGTCCTTGAGCAAGGCACTTAACTCCAGTTTGCTCTGGGGGGATTGTCCCTGTAATAAGTGCACTGTAAGTCGCTTTGGATAAAAGCATCTGCCAAATGCATAAATGTAAATGTAAATGTATTCAGCAAAGCAAGCTCACAAACAAATAATTTAATTCATTTTAAATCAAACAACCCAAGGATAGTTTAGATACAATGTTTGAGGCTATTTGGGGCTTACAGATCAGATCAGCACAGAAAAGTGACGTTTGCATTTTATGCCTTACCAGAATAAAATTGTATTTTGTGATATTTTAAATAATTCAAACTGTGGTATTAATGCAACAAAATAAACTGTACAGTCGCCTTCCTGAGAATGAGAGCTTTCATTTGGTATATGTTAAGTGCAATGTGAAGGACTTTTATATTAATTTTAACATTTCTAAAATGTAACCTCTAGGTGGGGCCAATTTGTGGAAAATGTTTTCAGACCTTATTTTGTTGTTTTCTGTAACAAATGTAATGGAGTTCTCTAAAATGTTCAGATTCTAAGCTTTCAAATGATGCCACATTTATGATGCCTAACTTTTTCATCCTGGGACTTCAGTGATTTAAGTGATAATATGGCTTGCCATATAGCGCCTCCTGCGGACTTTGAGGTAAACTAATAATGTTAACTTTTTAAAAATAAACATTGAGATTAATAAATACTATAAATGTATTGTTCATTGTTAGTGCATGTCAACTAATGTTGTTAACAAATGTAACCTTATAAAAGTGTTACTGAAACTTGTCTGGTTTTGCTCTGCTTTAAAATATCTGAGACCAAGTTGATGCTCAAATTAAAAGTAACCTCTCCAATTTTCTTCTAGGTGTGTCATGTACAATGAAATCACAAAATAAAAAACAGACAACACAATGCAAGTAGATTTCTCTGAAGCATTCATTTAAAACTTGTTCATCCAGTGTTATTTTCTTTTGAAGAGACATGCATGTGCAAAGAGTTTGTATGTGCTGCTTTATCTTTATTATATAGTTTTTGTGTGTTACTGTGCCAGAATGGCGCATAACTACCTCTTTAAGTGAAGACAGGCCTAGTTAGTGAGTGTATCGTGCTGACTGGAATAACCTGTTGCCTTTCAAAATAGTTCTTTGAGAAAGCAGAGAGGTTTTTATATGAACACTCTAAATATTGAGTGTGACACATCATGCCACATGGTAAAACTTGATCTTAAACAGCTAGATGTCAAAGTGTGAGCTAGTTCCTGTTCCCAGCATTCACATAACCGGATTAAAAGGTTTTTCATGTCAGCGTCTCAAATCTCACTGTACAATGGCAAATCGTAATGCGAGAAGTAAATGATTAATCCAGGAAAGTTCTCAGATGTTTTCAAAAGAAAACAAAACTGAAGGCGCTCGATGCAAATGTGCAAGTTCACATACCTAGCGTGCAGAGGAATGTTATCGTTGCACATTGTTCATTGCTTCCTGACATTAAGGGCAGTTGCTTGCACAAAGCCAAGCTTCCTATTTTCATATATAGTATTTTATTATTATGTTAGTGCTGGATAGCTGAGCTGATGTCTTGGAAGACACACACACTCGAAGGCTTTTCTGAACAAGAATTTGGACTGTCTGAGATTTGTTTGACTCGATGAAGTCATAGTTCATCCAAAAATAAAATAATTTAATTTACACATGTTGTTCTAAATCTGAATGACTTTTATCTTCCATAGAATACTATAGGGGATGTTGGGCAGAATGTTAGCCTCAGTCACTATTTACTTTCATTTGATCTTTTTTTTTCTGTACAATAAGTGAATGGTGACTGGTTTAGATATACTGTAGGTCTCACAGTGCTGTTTATCTGTGGTATGACCAAGTACATTGTTCAATCCCCCATCTTTATGAACCTATGTAGATGAGACATTGATATGATAACAGACATTTTTGCCATGCCAGTGGCATGCCAGTTTTTTTTTATGTTGACATGTCTGATTGTGTTTTCGCCGCATTAACTCAGAGTTTAGATCATCTATCATACTCCACCTAAGACTGACCACATGGTTTTCATAGCATCTCTAACCTAACAGAGAAAGACTGACAAGTTAAAAGCACATAGCACCCCTCTATCCTATTGCCTTTTCATACATAATTCAGTGGAGGAAATCTTCTCCTCTTTGACGGTTCATGGCAGACTTTCTCAGAGATCTCTGACCTGAAGTGCTTTTCTGTTTGAAAGCTGCAATCCGAATAGCATGCATTTATTTAAATGCTGAAGTATATGGATGGAGTGAGGCCAGGGCAGTCCTCCCACATGGAGACATGGCAATCAAAATCAGGCTCTGGCTTTTTCACCCCAGAGGTAAAACTGGGAACCTCCCTGTCTCCTTTTACTCTTAGGGGTGATGTCACAGAAAAGCACAATATGCCCTTTTTATCCTGACGAATTAGTCTCTTGGCACTTCGATTACATGGCTTACGCATGTATGAAAATAATTTAAGCAACATTTTATATATATACATACATAAACACACTTCTATAGGAATTTCTTTTACATTTACATTACATTTATGCATCTGGCAGACGCTTTTATCCAAAGCAACTTACAGTGCAATTATTACAGGGACAATCCCCCCGGAACAACCTGGAGTTAAGTGCCTTGCTCTTGCTCAAGGACACAATGGTGGTGGCCATGAGGTTAGAACCTGTGACCTTCTGATTAACAGCCCTGTGCTTTAGCCACTACGCCACCACCACTCCACTTTTGTGCAATCTGAGAATTCTCAATGAATAAATGTATAACATTTAAGTGTGATTAGGAAAAAACAACGCCTTCATAAAGGAAAAAATGCCCCTTAAACTCAAATCCAGGAGTCCAAAATAAAACAAATTAAGTAATGTATGCTCTTTTGTTTTGGGTTAATTTAGTGGGGTTCAAGCCTTGTTTCAAAGTGCCAGCCCCCACCCTGACTCTAGCCCCTCCTGAATTTACAGCTCTCTCAGACTATTTTACTCTTTCACCCATTCTTAATTTCCACTCTCTCTCTTTCTCTCTCCATTATTGAGGATTTGTCACTAACAGGATTTCTTTTTGGACGATAAAAAGTGGGGCCCCACAAACATGGGGGGCCTTCTTTCGAGCCAAATTCCTGATTTCCCAAGTGCAGTGGAGCATTGAATCAAGGCCTTGTAATTCAACGAAACCCCCATGTTTTGAACACCGTATATGATCTAGAGTGTTCCGAGTGGGTGCAATTACCTAAATATTTTGATTAAAAAGACACAGGAACGTTTATGCAAGGCCTTGACTAAACCGATTGACTAATATTAATTAAAGTTCCCAATGCTACATACAGGCCTGAATTAATTGGTGAATCATTTGTTTTATCCGGTTCAATGATGAACCGTCTGAATGAACAGATATGTTTATGGATGTCCCATTCCATTGAGAGAGAGAGGACGTTTTAGGTACAGTAAGTGCATTTCATTACTGCCTTGTGTGCAATACAATGTGCAATACATTATGATTTTAAGTGTTTGCTTACAAACAGCGTTAGGCCTATCATTAATTTCTGAAGCACAAATGATTCACGCTGGGATATGCGTCAAAGTACAAAGGGATAGTTCACTCAAAAATGAACTGTTTTCACCCGTATGCTGTTTTAATTGCCATGTTAAGGCAGAATGTCAGCCTCTGTCACCATTCACTTTTCTTGCAACTTTCAATACAATGAAAGTGAATGGTGACTGAAGCTAAAATTCAAACTAATATCTCCTTTTTGTGTTCCACATGAGGAAATGAAATGCTGAAAAGGGGTTTGTTCAAATTCCTAACCCTAGGTGTGAGCAATAGTAGTGATGCTTTTCTTAGCAAGCACCACTAAGGAAATATTGTATACCAAGCTAGGCAACCATGAGAGAGGAGTTCTTGTGTGTCCGGGAGTTGCTTAAACATTGCTCCAAGAACAGGGGAGTCAGTGGGGGAGTGTGTTCTCTCTGGTTCAGTACATCGGTCAATCATGGTACCAGACAACAGTCATGTTTCATGGGCATGTTTCAATTTCATGCACTACTTCCCAAACCATTACCACTCCCACACACATACTAAAACCCTCAGACTCATTACAGAGATACTCAGATAACGTTGCTGATGTATACATGTGGCAAGATCACCTTAAGCGATGAGTTTGTCACTATTTGGCTGCAGCTCTTCCTGGCGTCAGCTAAAACAAACCCAGCCAAAAACACACTGCATTCGCTTCTCCTGGAAAATCCCAAGTTTCCGGCCCGTCCACTGGTCGCCTGCCCCTTTTCTTTTTTTCTCCTTCTTTGTGTTCCTCCTCCTCCCTTCCACTGTGTCTGTGCCAGATATGTGCAGATCCACATGGTGGCTTGTTGTATTGTTTAGGTTGCCTGCAAATCAGAGCTGGACACGACAACGCCACAGCCTTCAGAGATCGCAGTCCAACACAGCTGGCTGACAGAGATACAGTTAAAGAGAGAATGAGACCGAATGGGTGTGGAGACAAAGAGAAATATTTGAATTAAGAACAAGCCTCTACAAGGTTCATACCATTGTTTCTATTGTTGTACTGTACATGCAAGGGCATTTTGTTTAGCTGTATATACTGTAGTATAGCTTGACCCTGGAATTGCAATGTAAACATTCTCCTAAAGCATGACCTGTATACAAGTAGTTGCTAACATGTTTTGCAAAACCTGCATGACTTTCTTTCTTCTCTAGAACACAAGAGTAGATGTTAGGCTGTACGAAAGCCTCAGTCACCATTCACTTTCATTGTATGGAAAAAATAATCCATGAAAGTGAATGGGGACTGAGACCATTCTGTTTAACATCTCCTTTAATGTTCCATACAGATTTGGAACAACATGAGGGTAAGAAAAATGGTGACAGAATGTGGACTTTTTTGGGTGAACTATCCCTTTAAAGAGTTGTGGCGAGCCTTCTCCATTGTTGCTGAGCTTGTCTTTTTCAGAGGAAGTCATAGTCATCGTCCCAGGAGATCACTAAAGAGGCATGTTTGGTCACCTCCTTTCATATGCTCTTCATTATAGACACTGATCTAATCTCAGCATGACACAAACAAGTTCCTGAAATAAGCATATTTGGGAACTAGCTGATGCTTGTGATGCTTTGGAAGGCCCTTGTCCTGCTCTGTTGTAAACCATTAATAACTCACATTGGGAGCCCCTTTTTAAAGCATCTATAAATGGCAGGGGCACTTTCAGGTACCTCTGGGCTCGCTGGTTCGCTGAGGCCCCCTTCAAGTTACTGTTTTTGGGGCAAGCACTACACGGATGCCTTTAACGGTTGCCCGGGGGGCATGCACTACACGGACGTCATCAATGGTTGGCGCATTCAACTACCGCGTCTCCTGCTGAAAGCGTTTAAATGCGCTCCTCCCGCTGGGCCTCATGGGAGTTGTAGGACCCTGGGCTTCAGCCCATATAAGCCGTTGATAAATGGTAATGTGAGAGAACATGTAAGCACAGTTTGCCTCCATGTAGCACCTCCAGGTTAACGAGTAATATGCTTTGTTGGAAACAGTGTTGCTTTTCAAAGAGTATTATTCCATAGTTATTATGTCTTTAAGCTTAATAATCATACGCAGGGACAAGGTAAGAACAGTCCTGTTTTTAATTAAACGTGTTCTGCTTTGCTACAATATTGGCGTACTTTGGAAACCTCATTTGTTGGCTTAGGATGGAGGGTACACGGCGTTATTGGGATCATGTTGTTCCAGGTCTGCATGGCTGGAGATGGTAGGTAAACTGTTCAGTCTAAGTAAACATTCACTTTTATAGAACAGACAAAAAGAGCAATGGAAGTGAATGGTGACTGAGATCAACTGAGGTGACTGAGATATTGCTAACATATTCTTTTGTGTTCCATAAACAAAATTAAGAAAGAAATAAAGAGTTAGGGGGTAAGAACCACACGAGGGTGCGTAATTGAATTGTGAGTTTTGGGTGAACAATCCCTTGAAGTGACTTGGGACAAAGGGTACACAGTGTTACAGAGCTCATGGAAAGCCATGAGCAAATAAATGTGTCATATAAATTATATATAGCATATATAAAGAGTTGAACATGCTTGGACAACAGGAAGACAAATTAGTCCCTCCTTTTTAGACCCAGAAATTTAGAATTGACGCTCTGTTTTTAAAGGGGCCCACCAAAACCTGTCAACTGGAGTTGATGGGAGTAATAGAATAGCTCTTTAAATCAGATGGCAAAAAAAGGCCAGCCCCAGAGAAGCACAATACACCGAATACCCCCTAGACTTTCAAAACGGGACCAGATTGCAACCACATGTTAGAAAACAAATACAGTCTGAATTGTTAATTTTTTCACGGAAAAAGAACAGTGCAACATTACAAAAAGAACAAAACATGAATCTGAATGAAAATAAATGTCTTTTAAAACAAAACTGTTAACCCTTGACAATGAGGTTGTATCTACATTAGTTAACATGAACTAACAATAAACAATAGGCCTACTTTAACAGCATTTATTCATCTTGGTTAATCTTAATTTCAAGATATACAAATTATTTTTTTTAAGTAAATGTTGCATTGTTGTCATTAGACTCTGCAGTATGAACAAACATGACAACACAATCACACGGTAAGTCGACATATTGGTACCGAATGATCCAGTTCCCCTCCGTGTGGACATTTCACCCGAAAACTGGTGCTCACATGCTTTCATAAACACTTCTCGCTTCGGCCACTGGGGGCAGTGGTTCGAATTTCGGCAAACGCAGTGCAAATTTACCTAAATAACTTTTGATTTGCCATCACCAAATTCACAGTTAGATCAGTTTCGTTAGCATGAGCTAAAAATTAGCCATTCTATTTTTATAAATAAATATTAACCAAGAGTAAGAAATTATGTTAAAAGTGTTGTTCATTGTTAGTTCATGATACCTAATGTTACCATAAAACTCAAATGGGTATATTTAACAGAGCATGATCTTATGGGGAGAAGTTTGATGCTTTAGGTAATTTACTGCTCAGAAAAGCTAAAACGAAAGAGATTCTTTACATGCATAGCTTTTACATGAAAGTACAACATTCATGCACGCACTGTTTCCTTGATAGTCAATGCTGCCCCGCCTCCATGTTTTTTCATATGTACAGAGTGAAAGAATTCTGCCTCAGCTTTTGTCTTGAGCTGCACTATCACACGCAATAGTCAGCATGACAAGCTCTCACACCATGCAATATATCGGACTTCTGTTGCTGGCTGCAATTCTTCTCCAGACAATAGCCGTGGCTGTAACTTTCATATACTTTAGTAACGTTTTAACGACGGTAAGGGCCGTTTACATTATGCTTTTTATTCTCAATGCACGAGACCAGGACTGGTCTGGTGCAAAGTTTTCTGAATGCGGTTTGTGCATGTTGCGACACTGAAATGTAAAATTTCAGAGCGGATCAATGCTGTTTTGCACCGTTTCTAGATGAGAGAAAATGGAGTTGCTTGCAGAGGTTTATGTGTTTGCATTTTGATTAGTGGAAAGATGCCAACAGGTCGCTCAGTGAAGCCTCAAGTACAAGTTAAGCAACCGCAGGCAGGCCAGTTAATGGCAATGTGGAGTTAATAGAAAACGAAAATAAATAAAAACAAATATATATATATTTTTGTGTATGCAAAAATTATATTTTATATTTCAAAGCAGTTATCGTTTATACATGTTTAATATATATATAATTAAACATGTTATGTGTGCAAAAGATAATTATGAACATTTCAAGCAATTAAAAAAAGCACATAAAATGTGTTCGTTGTTACATTGAGTACAAAAGATAATTTACATTTCATGCAAATTATAATTTGATGATTAAAAGGCATATTATGGCACCATATTTTTGCAATTCATGCATGCAATAGATAATAAACACATAAAAGTGTTCATTTTTACATTCTATGCATACTAATTAAAATTTCAAGCAAATTATAATTTTATATAAAAGGCACATGATAGCCTCATTTTGCAATTTATATAAACCAATTATCATAATTACCTTTTCAAGCAATTCAAATGTATTAATAAAAGAAAATCACCCTCATATTTGCATATTATGGGTGCGGAACAATCATTCTGATTTCTGCAGTTAGAAAGTAGGCTACTTAACTGCGACATAATCCTCGCTCTAAAACAGCATTTTTAACTGGTCCTGAAGCAGAATATTTATGTTTTGTTTTTTTTTACTTAACTTTAACACATAATACTTGCATTTTATTACTTTTTATATGCCTCATTTAAATCCAAATAATTGTTTATTGGCAGATGAAAGAAACCTTCTCCAAGAGCAGTGTTTCGTGCCTGATGCGCGCCAACCTCAGGACTATAAAGGGTCAGGAGTTAAACGCGGCGGAGGGAAAAGACGACCCCTGCTGGCAGGTCACGCAACAGCTCCACTTTCTGATTGAAAAGGTATAATTTTCCGAAGGTCATAAAGCTGGCCAGGGGATATACAATGAATGAGTCCTTTTATGGCTTGGATTGTTTTTCCTTTTTTAATTAATAGAGGAAGTTTCTTAATTTTCTAAGCTTAAGATTAATGCAAATTCTGGAAAAGCAAATATCCGCTATAATACAAAAAAAAAAAAATGCTCTTTTCACAACTTTCATTGTGAGATTTAAAATGTTTGCCTAACCTTATTTTTATTGTAATGCATTTTTTTTATGTATTTCTTTTTTAACAGTCAATGTCCAGTCGTTATCAGAAAGAAATTTCATCAGCAGTCAAAGGTATGTCTAAAGTTAGAACTGGCTTAAATTAGAATAAAATAGTTACAAGCGCAGTTCACCCAAAAATGAAAAATCTGTTATCATTTAATCACCCTTGTTTTGTTCCAAACCCATTTGACTTTTTCTCTTCTGTAGAACGCAAAAGGAGATATTTGGCAGAATGTTAGTCTCAGTCACCATTCACTATTGTTGGAACGTTTTATCCATATAATATAGTGAAAGGTGTATGAAGCTGTCTTTCTGCCTATTTTTTTGTGTGTTCTAAGGAAGTAAGACATACAGGTTTAGAATGAGGATGAGGGTGAGTAAATAACGACAGAATTGTTAGTGAACTGTCCCTTTAAAGGAATATTCTGGGTTCAATACAAGTTAAGCTCAATCAACAGCATTCGTGGCATAATATTGATTACCTCAAAAATAAATTTTGACTTACCCCTGAAAGTTGGCCAATGTTTGAACATTAAAATACTCACTTTGTGAAAAGTATAGCCACAAGACATAAACAATATGCATGCAAACATGATTTTAGTGTAATAAAATGGCTTCCTAAACATTTCTAATAATGTTATGTCAACAAACCCTAAATTGACTGTAAAAATTTAAATTTAAATAACTTAACAGCTCAAATAATACATGAGTTTCAACAGAAGAATGAATGTAAGTGCTTTTATAAAATTATAAGCTTCACATTTTTACCTTTTAAAAATCCAAAAATTGGTCCCATTCACTTCCATTGTAAGTGCATCACTGTAACCTCGATTTTTGCTTTTTTTAAAGAAAAGGAGGGACTATTAAAAATAATTTTTTATATCAACATTATACCACAAATGCTGTCGATTGAGCTTAACTTGTATTGAACCCAGAATATTGCTTTAAGGCTAAGATTAAAGAGAATTAACCTTTAGGATTTTTACAGATGAAGTCTCTCGTGTACTTCCCTCATTGGTGATCCAAGACCAAGACGATTCCCCTCGGCCTAAAATAGCAGCACATGTGACAGGCAGCTACACACCCGATACCGAAAAAGATGGAGGAGGTATGTGTCTCATTCCATGAAAAACTTCTCAGGCTTAACTTTGTTGATAGCTGCTGGGATTTAACATTAAACTTTTGATCTTGAATATGCACATTTGTTTTTGTACTGAACAAACTTGCTGATAAATAAAGTGACAATAGGAGAGTTTTAACAACTCAATAACATATATCATAGTCCATGCTCATCTGCTTCATGGAGGTAAAATACAAATAAACCACACTGAGTTATGCTGACTGATTGGCTGAAGTCCAAATCAGATAGAAAAGCGCACAACTATGCAACAATCTTCAACTGCGCTGAACAATGACTGCGTCCCTGCAAGTAATCATTGTTTTCATATTAGCGTCCTTGGAAAAAAGCTCATAAAACTTTGTCGGCTTTTATCTAGGACAGAGGAATATTTACAAGTTCCTCTAAAGTCCCACACACTGTGTTTCATCATATCTCTATGGCAATTTGCCTAAAACAAAAAGCTTGTTTGTAAATTGAGCCGAGTCTTTGAAACAAGTACCCCCTTCCCTTCTTCTGCCAAACTCTGAAACAATGCAGCTTTTCTGTCAAAAGACCCATAATCCTTCTCTTTGGCTTGACAATGCAGGTCTACCGAACAGGAAGGGCTACGGCCAGAAGATCCAATCGTGGGAATCTGAAAAGGGTCTGGCTTTCCTCCAGAATGTAGAGTTAAGTGACGGAGAACTGGTGGTGCCACAGGCTGGCCTTTACTACATCTACTCCCAAACTTACTTCAGACATACGCTAATCGAGGAAGACGAAAGTAACAAGGAGGTAGAAGGCACTTCTGGCGAGTCTGTTCGGGGCAAACCGATGCTACAGTATGTTTACAAAAAAGTGAGCTCATACCCAGTGCCTATTCTGCTAATGAAGAACGCTCGGACGACATGCTGGTCCCGTGACATGGAATTTGGGCTGTATTCCATCTACCAAGCTGGGCTTTTTCAGTTAGGAGGAGGGGATAGGGTGTTTGTGACGGTCAGCAACGTGAGCACCATCGACATGGATGAGAAGTCGAGTTTCTTCGGTGCATTCTTGGTAAGCTAATCGCAAAAGGATGCGCAATGGAAAAACGCACCTCTTGTTTGTTTTGAGTGCCGCTCTACAAGATCAGCGACAAGACTCAGCTTGCTCGGTATTTTTACCAAAGCTATCTTTGAAAGGCAGCCAAATGCCTTAAAACATTTAGATGTGCTAGCCGAGATGCACTGTCGCTTGCCAAAACAGTTAACTTTGATTGATTAGATGTTTGAAAGGTGTAAATATTTGGCACTTTTTTTACATTTGGCCTGCAAATCTAGTCATAAATCAGTTTCTAGGTGAAATCTGTGTTGGAATGGAATGCCCTGCGAGGGGAGAGGCGAGAACTCATCACATCTGTCTGCAGGGGCAAGGGGCTTGCCAGGTCATTTGGATGCAAGTCGTTTGGACACGGTGGATCACTTTGTTGTGTCTGTCCAGGCAGGAAAGGAAGGTGTGACTATGTGCAAGTGTGCCTTAGGATGAGCTTTTCCTTGGATCTGTGACTTCATGTAGCATATTTTGGGACATTGAAATACGTGAAAAGAGGCTTTTCATTGTTTTGTCTTTAAAGGTGATGCACGTAATTATTGGCGTCACCAAACAGAATTGCACAAGCAATGACCTGGTCTGCTGAACACTCCCCCATCTTCCATTGGTTGGACTAACAGATATTCCCACCCCAAACTCATGCCATTGGTTGAGCCAGCTTTGCTGCATCATGCTGGTCAGGACACTCAAAGAAACAGAACAATATTTGGAAAGAACCAATGAGCCACAGTGTTATACTTTTCGGAGGAATCAACCTACGAATGGCTTATACTGTAGTTGACCCTACGTATTAAGCTGGGATAGAAGAAAGTATTTTAACATCCAAATGATTACACACTTCATCTTTAAGAATGGCCCAAACTTAAATGCACTCTTGTGATGTGAAACTCTGTATTTTATAAATCATCCCTTGATTGTATTTCTGAGGTATTGTGTGTGTGTGTCTGTATGTGTGAGTATTTTCATATCATTTCAGGTTTTTTTTACAACATAATTCATTCCAAGTGATCTCCAGCACACCCATTTTCTTGGTAAGCATGAATCTATGAATGTACATACCCGAAATGTGAAGATCACTGTGACATTTTGTTAAAGGGTAAATTGTCTTGTACATAATTTCTTTTGTATATACATTTACCATTGCCAAATATATGAGGAATATACAGATGTAAAAATGCTACACCTGAGACCACACTAAATAAAGTCTTTTCACCATTTCTGCACAAAATCCTCGTCATTTTTAGTGCAACAATGTCAAACTAGTCTAGTAATAAGTTGTATATTATGTGTAGTATTTAATTTTTTATTATTACATGTTAATCTAAATCTAAACCTCATCCTAAAATTCAGTTCTTCACTTCTGGACCCCAAAATTATATTTCTTTCATCGTCACTCACCCTCATGCATCTTAAACTCGTATAACTTTACTCTGCGGAACACAAACAAATATTTTTGTAGGTACGTATGATGTCTTTGTTCATAGGCCTGCAATGTAAGTCAAAAATGTTCAAGCTCTAAAGATTTAAATGCAGCATAAAGGTAATCCATTTGACTCCAGTGTTTAATCCAAGTCTTCTGAAGTTTTTGGTTGAGAAACAGACAAAAATATTACTTTTTCATTATAAATCTTGACATCTGCTGTCATGAGGAAAGCTCATTCACACTTCCTCTCGCTTGACGTATGTGCAGATGTAGATTAAATGACTAAAGTTGTATGGATTACCTTTAAATACTGTATATATTGTTGATAACCAAGGGAAATTATGACTATTTTAAACTATTTTACTTTAATATGGCACGTTCAGAGTTGTAAAATAAATATATAATGCAGAATTATAATTGTAATATACCAGTTATATAATTATATTAACAGTTTAAAAAAGGTACATTTCAATTTAGTTTTATTGAACATTTAAGACCAATGATCAGTGACTTTCTTTTGCTATAATTGCAGGTTTTTGCACATTATTGAAGAATATACAGAAAGTGTATGAAAAATCTAAAATGAAACAAATATTTTTCATAAGAGGTTGTCACATATTATAAAATGCACATCACTGCTGAGTAAATTTGCATAAAGACTGTTTTGGAATTACTCTGAATATATTTCTGATATTTGAGTTATCCACTCAAATATTAGTTCCATCCACTTGAACTATTAGGTTTTTTTTTATGCCTGCTTTTCAATCAAAACATTTGTTTCCTGTTATTGTTACATTGATATGTTTTTATTTTGCAGGGACACAGAAATGATTTGACTTCTTAAGGTGTAAAACCTGGTAAATTATTTTCATCATAGGATAGCAAATCAGCTCAAGCTTTAATATGTTCAAATGCTTTTTGTCTGTTGCCCCCTTTTGGTAGATCCATTACCCCATAGATATGTTTGTTTAATTAATTCAGACTTTTAATTAGGACACCTGATTCCTAAGTAATTTTTGTGCGTGAAAAATTAGCATTTAATAATCATATCAAACATTTTAATTTGTTATTTCTGATGTTTTAGGTGCAATATATAGTTTCAAAGGTAGGCTAGTACAAAAATTGATCAATTATGACATTTACACAATATTTATGGATTTCATGTTCAACTGGCACAAAGAACAGTGCTTACCTTAGCAATAATAGTTCCCAAGATGAAATGTGAATTGATTACTTATTAAAAGTGCATGCATCATGCAAAACCATGACAGACCTTATAAAACGATGTGTCATCTTGCTAAAACTTGCATTCTTATTGCATTGCATAAAGTGAAGAAACACTATTGAGGATCTTTCTGCTAACTGCCATTTAACAATACAATACCTGCTCATCAGGGTATACGCACCTGCATGTTACATCTGAATGTCACCTCAGTATAAACATTGCACATGTACAGTCTTGTGTATGCTCACAGTTGCATGAACAAGTTATGCACTCACATATGGACAGCATATGTTTCATTGCAGTGCCTTGCTCTGATTGTAATACACTGTTGTAATTGTTTGCAGCACCCATTGTCAAACAGCACTATATCTATGTGCAGCTGTGTTTTGTTTCTAATCTTTCTGTGATCTTAATGTGCATCCAGTTTCATCTTATAACCAACTTTCTAAATATGTCAGTATGATTTATACAATCTCAATCAGAAGTTATAGTTTGTGATTTTATAGTTTGTCATTTAGAGTACATAAATTCATAAGGAATTTGTGAAATGACAGACACGAGTCGTGTTAGGATTTTTCTTTTTTGTGGAAATATGTTACATTTATATTACAGGTATTTAAATGCCCCAGGGGGAAAATAACAGTTTGAGACAGCAAAACTAGCACAATCAGGACAACAACATAATTTAGACAGAAAACCATACATACTGCATTTGTGACTTACATCAGTAGAAATGATGTCCAGATGATGCACTGGGTGGACCATAATCTATGTTAAGTGATACCCAATAAATACTGCAAATATTGTTAATGTAACTTAAAAAATATATCATAAAATGTACTTTTTAATTGAATTTCATAAGTCTGTGTACAAAACATTTTTATAAATACTCCCAGTCTCTACTGATGCTGTAGGGTACCATTTCATTTAACACATCTCTTCCCCTAACCTACCAACTGAAATTCTTCCACATATGCACATAGCGTGACCCACAACAATGAGGTCAAGTATATCTTGCCAAAGATCATGCCTTATAGATCACTTGTACAACAACATAAAAAAGGATGACCTTTCCCAAATGAAAACCTCACCTATCTCTCTCACCTGAACTTTTAATGGTGTGCAAGAAAACCAGAATAATAGTGCAAATGATTTAAAGGCAAGAGCTTCAGCAATAACTAGTTTAATGAAATAGTTTAGTGAACTGGAACAGAATCACAGTAGCTGCCTTATCACTGACTCTGCTGGCATCAGCCCTCGGTACAGTGCCACCACACTGAAACACAAGTCGATTTGAAATATAGGGGGGTGGTAAAGGAGAATCTTCCTGACCTCAGTCAAACCTCATGTCTAATGGTTCATCAAATCCTTTGTCTTCATGTGGCCCTGTTGCCAAGAAGGAGGCAACAGGTGAGCCAGCAGCTGTGGAGACATTAAGCATCCCAGCTGCCCCACTACCAGCAGCGTTGCGAACTGCGATGCTGGTGACGTTGATGCCCAAAGTGAGTCTTGTCTGTTCAAGGGCTTTCTCTGGCACGGCAAAGGCCTCCAGTTTCTTTTCACCATTGGCCATGTAGGAGTTCTGGCAGCCCCTGCATATGCAGTCCAGACAAGCTTTGCGGTTGGAGTAACAAGGGCATCGCTGTCCACGGCAAGTAAGAACACTTGGGTTTTGAGTCGCTCTGCCGCACTTGCAGCCCTTTTTCTCCTGCGCCTTTTTATAAACCACTTTCGTGGGGCTCCCTGGAATAAGGGTTGTACCCATAATCCGTTCTTTCGTCTTGTCCTTTGTCTTGGGAGTTCCCTGTTTAGACTTTGTGTACGCCTTTTTGGGTCCATGGTGGTCAAGGGTCTTTTTGACATTTTTAGCGGGCACCAGTAATGTCTTGCCTACTTTCAACAGGCCCCCACCATTGGGCACTGCCGACATGAGGGGGATAGTCTGAACTGGGGATTTAGGTTCACACTTGACAGGAATAGGGGCAGAGGTATCCAACGTAGGACCCTGGATGAAGGTGGAAATAGGTAGGGGTTGAATTTTCTCACTGTCGCTCTCCGACCGAGAGCGCTTCCGATTGGACCGTGGCACTCTTGGTGTCAACGTGGAACAGGATATTCCTGAAGGTTGTAGATTTTTCTGGGACATTGGGTGCTGGGGCAGGAGAACTTCTTGTGAATCATGTGGGAGTGAGGAGAGCTGCCGAGTTGAGTCTACAGAGGAGGTTGAACAACCAAATGGTCCATTCAAGTTTCCTGAAGGTTCTAGGGTTGACTGTAAGATAGCAGGACATTCATCCTGGGGTACATGGTCTGGTTCTAGAGTCCTGAGCACCTCCTCTACACTCAAGAGGAGAGTGCCGCCATCATGCTTTATATCCTCTCCAAACCCACAAATGTCCATGGTAGTAGTACATAACTCCTCACCAGCAGCGGCCACGGCATCACACACAGGGATCTCATTTGTGAAACTTTCTTGTTTCACCACCTCGCCCCCACTCATGCCCCTGTCTGGAACATCTGTCTCTAGTGAAGGTAAGCTGGCAGTTAATTCCTCCACATTGGTTAAACCGTTACAGTCTTGTAGACCATTTACCCCTAAAGGACTAAGGTCTTGTTCCTTGATCTCAGTCAAAGGGGACTGGCCCTCATCAAGGAGTGTTTCTGATGTCGAGGGTGTAGGGGACTGGTTTGCCAAGCTCAGAGAGAGTGACTCCTCCCCCTGCCTACTGTCCAAAGAGAGGCCCTCATTTACTAGAGCCAGTATCTCTGGAGCCCCTTCCACTGCACTTGAAATGTGCTGGGAGAGAGGAGACTCTGCAATGTACTCGCAGAGCTTTCTGTAGCAGTCGACCAAGATGCACAGCTGCTTATTCTCTTCAAACTGCTCATAGTCTTTACACCAGCTGCACGATGGTTTCATCATCATCTTTTTGCCTTTACAAGATTTACATACATAGTGCTGGCACGATGAGTTGGTAGGAGCAATTGGATCTAGCAGCAAATTTCCTGAGAGAAGAAATAAAACCATTTTAGGCCATGAAAAAACTTGATAGCTTATTTAAAAACATATCAACATACAAATACTTCCTTACATCTCTATCTGGGGCTATTTATCAACAGCCTTAATATATTGCTCATATACTATGTCGATTTAAAAATACCATTCAACATTGCAAATAGATTGTATCTTTGTAGCTCCTAAATAAGATTCAAGGAATATTCCATGTTCAGTACAAGTTAAGCTCAATCGACAAGTATTCACTTCCATTGTAAGTCCCTCAATGCAACCCAGATTTTTATTTTTTTTTAAAGAAAAGGAGGTACAAGTCGAAATTAAATTTTGTAGTAAATTACAGAGACTAGCGGTGTCACAGTGACAGGTGTACTATTTCATTGCACCCATTTCTTTTATTTTTTTCAGGGAACAGCTATAAAAAATTGCTTACATCACCTTTAACATGAACTGAACATTCCTTTAGTAAATAACATTGTATTGTATAAAGTACATATCATCGAGGGTTCTGCAACATTAAAAAAAATACACACATTGTCACGTGATATTACATGATGTAGCTAATATTATATGTTCGGCATATGGTTAGTTATGCAAACACAACTGCAGCCTCCTATTAAAAAACATGAACACCTATCATATAAACATGCCTTGATTGATAGAAATATCATGCAGACCATTTTATTGGGAGATAAGAAATGTGCTATAATTGTTTGGATTCAGTATCAAGTAAAAAAAGCAGACAAAAATCCATCTTATACCAAATAATAATATATATACACATATATATGCTGTTGTCATTGTGGGTCAGGAATGTGTGGAATCTATGGGGGTGTGTCTTGGTCGGTGGAGGTACGGGAGAGCATGAGGAGCTAGGAGCATGCAGTGATCAAGCAGAATATAAAATGACTCTCACCACACACAAGGCAGGAGAGAGACTGTCTGAAAAAAGGCAAGAGCTTATAGATTTCAGCCAAAGCCTGGGGGTCCTGGGGATCGCACTGCAGCACCGACCGACAAGCTGACAAGTAGAGAGTGGTCGCATTCACCGGGTTCATCTCAGCAGTGTCGCGCTAGACAGATCCACTTCGGGGAGGAAAAAACAACAACAGAAAAGGAGCGACAGTACAAGGCTTCAGTCCCGCCAACAGCCCACGTTTCATCAATGTTGATGAACCTGGGCTTGCGATTCAGTCGAGCGTGAAACGCAGAGTGCTTTATGCATGCGAAGATTAAACCGGATATTCAACTATCGGTGCACAAGCACGCAAAATGCGTCTTTATACAAGATCATTCATAAACACCACTCCATCTTAACGTTTGCCCCTCTTCCACGGCACGAAATACGCCCAAATCATCATCACCATCTGATAAAAGCGCATCCACGTTGATCCAATTCGAAAAACATTCACCGATGCATTTGCAAAACACGCTCAGAGATACTCCATAAATCACAATTGGTGTTACAGTTTCGATTTAAAATTCAAAACAACAACACGCTGGTGGCGCTCTTCACCCTTCCGCGCCTCCAAAAGAACCACCAAATTCAAACAGTGAGCCAAGATGATTCTCTCCTTCTTCTATCGGTTCCTGTATTTGAGTAGTCCTTATTTGCAATGCTATTCCAGTGGATTATTTATTATTTTAGTCGCGCAAATGCGCAGGACTGGACGCAAGCGCCGTCACTCTGTTATTGTCCGCTGCTCTTCATGGCGCTGCAAAAAGAAAACAGGCCGCTTTTTGTGTGTAGCAGGTCTTCCAATGCGCGCAAAACAAGTGGGGTTAGTGCGCCAGTGAGTCGCCATGCATTCTTGCAATGTAACTGCGGGTCGCGTGCAAAGAAGAGCCTCAAGTTTAACGTCCGTTTGATGTGAATTACACCGGTCGACAGTGTGAACTGCGCCTCCAGGATATCAGGAACAAAAATAGGCCTCTTTTCTTCTTTCTAGGATTTATTCTTCCGTTTTCCTTGCGTTTTAAACGAGCTGGATGTGTTAAGACTGATATAAATAGACGAATTTAATATCCACGCCATAAACGCTCAAATAATTCCTTTGAAGAAAAATATACAAGCATATATTCAATGGCGATATTGAAATGTATATGTATTGAAAATACTTCTCCCCTCCCTTCCTCGCCGCATTAGAACAGGGAGGGGGCGCTGCTGTCCACATCTCGCGAGAAACAATGCAAGGAGGGCTATGAGCTGCCACTCTGGTCTCGCGATACTATCTTCAGCTTGAGAGACTAGCGTCGTCATCTCGCGAGAAGAGATCGCAAACCCGTGTGGGCGACTGGTTCCCTTGGTTACATAAAACGTTATGTGTGTGGGGCGTGGCTCACCAAGAGCAAAGACGTCCAATGGTTAACGGAGGCAGAATAAACATGCATAAAGTAATATGAAGCATTCAAGATACCTGAGAGTAGGTTAGGTTTGGTACATTAAGCCACTGTTGCGTGAATTCACTATAATAATTCACAAATGCGTCTCTTAGAGCTGTCAGGCAGTATTGAGTAATGATCTGTTAAAAAAGTAAAAGGGTAGGGTACAACGGGGCTAAAAGCCCATTATTAATATCATTAAATGTCCCGTTATTTAATGTAATTATATCAAACGTATTATTAATATCTGTCCAGTAAGTGAAAGGATAGTATTTGGGGTAAAAGACACCCCTGTCGCAGTGGCTATAGGCTCCTATTAAACACATTGTTTTTTTTTAAGTGGGGAAAATAGATTTGAGGGGTATTCCAGAAAGCAGGTTAAGCAATTTACCACTATGGGGGCCCATATGTGACATGCAATAATCGATTGATTTATAAATTAATTGAGCAATCAATAATATGTGAAGAAATATATAAAAATAATCAATAATTTGATAATCATAAAATAACCAATTAATAAAAACAGATACATGTTTTTTTAAATGCAAAATTCAATTTAGCCATGTGTAATATAGAATTTATGATTAAATATATATATTATTATTAATATGTGATTACGGAGTTATTGATAATTGTATTTTTAATTTGCATATTGCTCTTTCTATTATCTTGCCCTTTTATCGCCTGAGACGGGAGGGGAGGAGCCTAATCAGCTGTCATCACTCAGTGCCCAGATGTTACAAAAGCTGTCATTACCTATGGTCATTGCTCGTTTATTACACTGTTTTAGTCCTAGTGACAAGGCCGTTTTCACATTATTAACGTTTACACCGGACACGTCTGGCAGACGACATGGCACGTTTTAAAATCCTAAACAATTATTTTCTATGAATGTACGCACACAGCCGGCGCCACTTGGCGTCTGTCAGCGGCGCCCAACAAGGGCACAGATTTGCCTTGAACATTGGAGCGTGAAGCATTTACTTGTTTCCATTAATCATGGTATGGGGTTACCTCCTCCTATCAACGGCCACCTTCAACTCCGGAGGCTGCTCAAATTTCTGCCGCAACTCCATTAAATTCAACCCAAATCTATTTACATTTAGCCTATTATTTACTCTAGCTTTGTTCGTTTTTTAAGAAGGGGAAAACATTGGAAGCTTTTGTGTGTACACGTGAACCGCATCGACGTGCCCTGTGTTTGATACCTGTGCCGTCTCCTAGTCGCGACGCGGCGCTTCTCGTCCTATGTGCGACCGCCGTCGAAGATGTGTGGCTTATTTCGGGAAGCAGAGCGTCTGCAGCTCTACTACTAGCCTACCTCATGCTGCGGGAGACGAAAGAGCATACATGAACCGTGTTCGGTGCTAAGTGCTATCTACACCCCAATAGCGGTGTACGCAACTCCGTTGTTTTGTCGCGCGGGCTAAAGTGTTGAAAAGGTGAGATGAGGCAACGATTGTAATGATGTATCGTGGATCGGATGGAACCAATTGCTAATTGGTGACCAATGATACAGGATTTCGTGCTGCATATTCAGTCGGTACATATCTGACGGAGACGAAGGGCCTAGAATCCCGACTCCCCGGTTCGTCGGACGCCAAACATCTTCGACGGCTTAAACGTTAATAAAGTTGGAAACCATGTGCCATGAAACAGTGAAATCAACGAGCATTGACCAATGACAGCTTCTGTAACATCTGGGCACTGAGTGACGATAGCAGATTAGGCTTCGCCCGCTCCCGTCTCTGTGGGAAATCGATAAAGAGGCAAGATAATGGAAAAAGCAATGGGCTAATTAAAAACAATTATCAATCGCTCCGTAATCACATATAAATAATAAAACAAATATATAAATCTTATAAATGGCTAAATTGAATAGCCTACTGCATTTTTTATATCAATATGCACATTAAGCATGTGAAGCAATAATGTGATCATTTCATGAACCACAGATATAGCATAGAGGTTAATTTTTATTTCTTAACATTTTAATTAAATGTAGGCTATTCTACACATAAATGCACATATTATCTTTATAAATAAAGATAGGCCTACTTATCTTTATTATCTGAAAATAAATGAGACATGCTGTCATTTAGAGTCACCCACAGTGCCCTCCTTTAGCTGGTGGTCGAATTAAATTTTTTATTCTGTATTTCAATATAGTGACCTTTTACTGCTTCCTATTAACAAGGAAGAGATGAGTTACTTTTCCCTAATGCTGAGATCATAATGTATAATCAGACTCATGATAATTTAAAACAACACCATTTCATTCAGCATAGTTGCTGGCAAATTAACCCTCCTCTACATGAGAATACCCACCCACAGCCTTTTAGGGACAAGACAACAAGCAAGTTGCCACACCAAATAAGAAAATAATGGAAAATGTCCATACATTTAATGTAATGTTTTTCAGTAGGCCACACATGATTATTCATTAAGGTGAAGATCTGCTATAGGTGGACAGGAGTTAAATATCCATTATGTTCTTTTCTTATTTGGTGTGGCATTAAAACTTGCTTGTTGTCTTGTCCCTAAAGTGAAAGTGATGACAACTGTGGGAGATCCTACAAATGACAGTGGGAAATGGAAGATGATATGTTAATTAAAATGTTTCAGAAACCCCAATGTTAAACTTCATCAAATACTATTCAAAATAAAAGTACATAAAATTAGCATGCACAGTACATGCTTAATAGTAGTAAAATTATCCTAAAAAAATATAGTAAACCCATAGCTATTAAACCTATATTATAATACTAATAGAAAATAAAAATATAGTAAACCCATAGCTATTAAACCTATATTATAATAGCCTACTAATAGAAAATAAAAATATAGTAAACCCATAGCTATTAAACCTATATTATAATAGCCTACTAATAGAAAATAAAAATATAGTAAACCCATAGCTATTAAACCTATATTATAATACCTACAAATAGAAAATAAAAATATAGTAAACCCATAGGTATTAAACCTATATTATTATACAAATAGAATATGAATGTTAATACCTATTATGAAGTTCAGTGCAAACGAATAACATAACGGTCTACCTATTAAATATTAAATGTAGACGAGAGAGGTCTAATATTAATGTTGAAATACACTTTTAAAAGTACGGTAAAACGTCAAAGTTGTACATTTCACGCATTAATTCATTATACTCATACAAACTCGCAGTCCTAAACCAATGCAGCTCCTATCGGTATTACAAGAGAAGACGATATAAAAATCCCTTCCGCGTCACTGAAGTATGGCGCGCATTTCTTTTTTAGAGTACGTTTCCATGGTGACTCCTGAACTCAACGCTCCATTGACAATGTCTTTTTGTATTCACGGTCTGAGCGCGTTAACTCAGGGTTACCAATAGGTGTAGGCCTACACATGTGTTCTGCGGAGTACCACGAGCAGGGTTTGGGTTAATCAAGGGTTTATGTCTCGGTCGGTTAACCTTGCTTTCTGGAACACGCCCTTGTTGTGATAATGTTCAAAGTGGGCTCACATTAAATGATCCGATCATAATGGAGATAAAAATGTTTTATAGAATACTTGAGATGTAATAAAATGTCAAATGTGTAAATGTAAACCCTTTTCTAAAGTGTTCATTTTGAGGAAGTAATTTGTTACTCATAAAAGAATCTTGCTGTCTCAATTATTTGCATCAGTTCACAAAATGTTGTGATCAGAAGAAAAAAAAATGTCCTTGGGATGCATATATATATATATATATATATATATATATATATATATATATATATATATACATATATATACACTCACCTAAAGGATTATTAGGAACACCTGTTCAATTTCTCATTAATGTAATTATCTAATCAACCAATCACATGGCAGTTGCTTCAATGCATTTAGGGGTGTGGTCCTGGTCAAGACAATCTCCTGAACTCCAAACTGAATGTCAGAACGGGAAAGAAAGGTGATTTAAGCAATTTTGAGCGTGGCATGGTTGATGGTGCCAGACGGGCCGGTCTGAGTATTTCACAATCTGCTCAGTTACTGGGATTTTCACACACAACCATTTCTAGGGTTTACAAAGAATGGTGTGAAAAGGGAAAAACGTATGCGGCAGTCCTGTGGGCGAAAATACCTTGTTGATGCTAGAGGTCAGAGGAGAATGGGCCGACTGATTCAAGCTGATAGAAGAGCAACTTTGCCTGAAATAACCACTCGCTACAACCGAGGTATGCAGCAAAGCATTTGTGAAGCCACAACACGCACAACCTTGAGGCAGATGGGCTACAACAGCAGAAGACCCCATCGGGTACCACTCATCTCCACTACAAATAGGAAAAAGAGGCTACAATTTGCAAGAGCTCACCAAAATTGGACAGTTGAAGACTGGAAAAATGTTGCCTGGTCTGATGAGTCTCGATTTCTGTTGAGACATTCAGATGGTAGAGTCAGAATTTGGCATAAACAGAATGAGAACATGGATCCATCATGCCTTGTTACCACTGTGCAGGCTGGTGGTGGTGGTGTAATGGTGTGGGGATGTTTTCTTGGCACACTTTAGGCCCCTTAGTGCCAATTGGGCATCGTTTAAATGCCACGGCCTACCTGAGCATTGTTTCTGACCATGTCCATCCCTTTATGGCCACTGTAAGCCCGTTTATCGGTCCAATGCCGGTCTCCAATAATACGGGTGAAGGTCTCTGCGGTTACAGTCTTTCTTGTACGCAACACAACAATATTAAATGAAATACATTTTCTCTTATGTATTATCTCGTTATTTCATCTGACTCCATAAATGAAAAAGGTTTTTAATGATATCTGAGTATCATTAAAAGTGAGCGAATGTTTGATTATTCCTTTAACGCTTTAATTGTACTTACCCGTTTCGATTAAGAAACTATGTCGCTTTGAGGTCCTCGCGTGTTTTTCTCTACACCGCGGGTCTCACGATCACAAGCGGCCAGTATTGGATCATCAAACAGAGGTAATTGCTATATACCTGAGATCGGTCACGTTCACGTATACACAATCAAAGATACTTCAGTATAGCCCCATGGAATTGCATACACTTGAATGTAACTTAACGCTTTCTTCAGTAGAGGTCACGGCCACTATTACAGATGTAAGTTGACCAACATAACTTCTCTTATAATAGCTTTGGATTGGCCATGCGTGGTTTCCCACGTACACTTATCTGGAGAAACATCAAATTAAAACAGAGGTAAGACACCCAGATTTAGATTGGTCAAGCAGCGTTTGCTGTTCTAAACAGAAATTCCTTTTTGTCTTTGCAAACCAAGTACACTTGAATCGATGCCAAATATTAGTCGTCACTAATCTGACGTAGACTTGCGGTAACATACTGAATCGTTTAATCTGTTTGGGAAACACAATGTCAGAGTCAGTCAGAATAAAATCAAATGTTGACAATTTATTGACCAGGTAACATAATCAATTCATCAATTCCAATTAGACATTGATAAGTCAAAGTTAGACATTTTATGAAAACATAAGAAATACGAATTGCAATCACCTGAAATAAACTACAAACAGTAAACTGTTTGGGATCGCTCTGATTACAGAGAGCCCTGAGCAATGTGTCAGCCTCTCCTTAAATACCCAGATAATTCAACATGCTTACCAAATGGTGGTGTCTGTCATTATAATTAGATTTTGGTCCCCTGTTGAGGGGTTCCTGTAGATTAACATACAGGAGGTATAGAGGATCTGGGGAGGGCACACCTTTAAGGGGCACACCACATTTCACATATTTTATAACTTCTTTTAGCTTTTCATTATGGCTGGGAGGATGAGACCAGTTTACCAGGCGCACTGAGAGACTTTAAATGATACCAAACATGTTATAGTTACTTTTTGTACACACTTCACATTGCATAGGTTTTTAGTGAGCTTTAAGTGAGGAGGAGGAGTAAGATGAAGATACTTTAGAAGGGAGGTGTTAGCTGCACAGTATGTTGCATCTCGGATGTTGCTGTTACATCTGCGAGAGAGAGTTCAGATGTTAATTCTCATGAGAGCCTTTTGTTTTCTCGAGGAGTAGCCCAAACTCACTGGCACCCGCCTTACACCACCATGTACCCATCCTCTGATGGCTACTTCCAGCAGGATAATGCACCATGTCACAAAGCTCGAATCATTTCAAATTGGTTTCTTGAACATGACAATGAGTTCACTGTACTAAAATGGCCCCCACAGTCACCAGATCTCAACCCAATAGAGCATCTTTGGGATGTGGTGGAACGGGAGCTTCGTGCCCTGGATGTGCATCCCACAAATCTCCATCAACTGCAAGATGCTATCCTATCAATATGGGCCAACATTTCTAAAGAATGCTTTCAGCACCTTGTTGAATCAATGCCACGTAGAATTAAGGCAGTTCTGAAGGCGAAAGGGGGTCAAACACAGTATTAGTATGGTGTTCCTAATAATCCTTTAGGTGAGTGTATATATATAGTACAGATTTTGCTGTTTGGAAGGAAATTGGTACTTTAATTCACCAAAGTGGCATTCAACTGATCTCAAAGTATAGTCAGGACATTACTGATGTTAAAAACATTACTGGTGTTGATCAAATCTAGACAGGCCCCATTTCCAGCAGCCATCACTCCAACACCTCATCCTTGAGTAATCTTGTTAAATTGGTACTAGAAAATCACTTGCAATTATATCAAACATAGCTGAAAGCTATTTGGTTCATTAAATGAAGATTAACATTGCCTTTGTTTTGGAATTGCCGCAGTATGCAATACACTGGCATGTCTTAAGGTCAATATTAGGTCAAAATGGCAAAAAAGAAACAGCTGTCTCTAGAAACTCATCAGTAAATCATTGTTTTGAGGAATGAAGGCTATAAAATGCTTGACAATTTCCCACCAAATAACTGAAGATTTCATACAAGGTTGTACACTACAGTCTTCAAAGACAAAGGACAACTGGCTCTAACAAGGACAGAAAGAGATGTGGAAGGCCAGATGTAGAACTAAACAAGAGGATAAGTACATCAGAGTCTCTAGTTTGAGAAATAGACGTCTCACATGTCCTCAGCTGATAGCTTCATTGAATTCTACCTGCTCAACAGCAGTTTCATGCACAATAGTAAAGAGAAGACTCACGGGTGCAGGCCTTATAGGAAGAATTGTAAAGAATAAGCCACTTTTGAAACAGATAATCAAAAAGAAAAGTGGATAAAGAAACACAGACATTGGATAACAGATATTTGGAAAAGAGTGTTATGGATCTTAACCCCATTGAGCTTTTGTGGGATCAGCTAGACTGCAAGGTGTGTGAGAAATGCCCGACAAGACAGCCACATCTATGGCAAGTGCCACAGGAAGTGTGGGGTGAAATGTCACCCGAGTATCTGGACAAACTGACAGCTAGAATGCCAAAGATCTGCAAAGCTGTCATTGCTGCATGTGGAGGATTTGTTTGATGAGAACTCTTTGTAGATTAAGAAGTTCTGAAAATTTTTTATTTTCAAATTGTAATAGTAATTTTCATGTCATTAAATTTCCTGACTATACTTTTTTGATCAGATGAATGCAACTTTGGTGAATAACAGTACCAATTTCTTTCCATAAGAACAAAATCTGTACATTATTCCAAACTTTTGGCCACCAGTGTATATGTACAGTATCTCACAAAAGTGAGTACACCCCTCACATTTTTGTAAATATTTGATTATATCTTGTCATGTGACAACACTGAAGAAATTACACTTTGCTACAATGTAAAGTAGTGAGTGTTCAGCTTATATAACAGTGTAAATGTGCTGTCCCCTCAAAATAACTCCAGACACAGCCATTAAGGTCTAAACCGCTGGCAACAAAAGTGAGTACACCCCCAAGCGAAAATGTCCAAATTGGGCCCAATTAGCCATTTCCCCTCCCCGGTGTCATGTGACTCGTTAGTGTTACAAGGTCTCAGGAGTAAATGGGGAGCAGGTGTGTTAAATTTGGTGTCATCGCTCTCACACTCCCTTAAACTGGTCACTGGAAGTTCAACATGGCACCTCATGGCAAATAACTCTCTGAGGATCTGAAAAAAAGATTTGTTGCTCTACATAAAGATGTCCTAGGCTATAAGAAGATTGCCAAGACCCTGACACTGAGCTGCAGCACGGTGGCCAAGATCAGCAGTTTATCAGGACAGGTTCCACTCAGAACAGGCCTCGCCATGGTCATCCAAAGAATTTTAGTGCACATGCTCAGCGTCATATCCAGAGGTTGTCTTTGGGAAATAGACGTATAAGTGCTGCCAGCATTGCTGCAGAGGTTGAAGGGGTGGGGGGGACACACCTCCAAGACGACCACTGCCTTGCTAAAGAAACTGAGGGTGAAGGTGATGGACTGGCCAAGCATGTCTCCAGACCTAAACCCTATTGAGCATCTGTGGGGCATCCTGGAGGAGCACAAGGTCTCTAACACCTTGTGCTCCTCCAGATGTCATCATGGAGGAGTGGAAGAGGACTCCAGTGGCAACCTGTGAAGCTCTGGTGAACTCCATGCCCAAGAGGGTTAAAGGAGTGCGGTAAAATAATGGTGGCCACACAAAATATTGACACTTTGGGCCCAATTTGGACATTTTCACTTAGGGGTACTCACTTTTCTTGCCAAAGGTTTAGACATTAATGGCTGTGTGTTGAGTTATTTTGAGGGGACAGCAAATTTACACTGTTATATAAGCTGTACACTCACTACTTTACATTGTAGCAAAGTGTCATTTCTTCAGTGTTGTCACATGAAAAGATATAATCAAATATTTACAAAAATGTGAGGGGTGTACTCACTTTTGTGAGATACTGTATATACACAGATCAGCCACAACTTTAAAACCACCTGCCTAATATTGTGCCACCCAAACAGAATAGCATTCTGAGATGACATTCTTGTCACTACAGTTGTACAGAGTGGTTATCAGAGTTACTGTAAACTTTGTCAGTTCAAACCAGTCTGGACAGGAGATCAGCAATTACAGAAATACTCATACCAGCCCATTTGGCACCAACAATCATGCCAAGGTCCAAATCACTGAGATCAGTTTTTCTACATTCTGATGGTTGATGTGAACATTAACTGAAGCTCATGACCCATATCTACATGATTTTATTCACTGCACTGCTGACACACAGGTGGCTGTTTAGATAATTGCATGAATGATTGTTGGTGCCAGACAGCTACTGATCTCCTGGGAGTTTCACGCACAACAGTCTCTAGAATTTACTACGAATGGTGCCAAAAACATAAAACATCCAGCAAGCCAAAGATTTGTGCACAGAAACGCCTTGCTGATGAGAGAGGTCAACAGAGAATGTCCAAACTGGTTCGAAGTACAGTACAGTTCAGTACAGTAAATCAGATAACCACTCTGTAAAATTGTGAGAGGAATATAATCAAAATAGCCACAATCTATTTTTATTCATACAAATAAACTTAAGGATATTTTATCTGGCAACAAGTCACTTTGTGCTAGTGATAAACAAAACCTACAATACATTTGCAATCACTTCAAGTTTGCATTTAAACAGCGCCATATAGCTGTGGAAACTCCAACACTAACCTCTCATGCTCCAAAGTGAAAATTGTAACAATGGCATATATATCTTAATTTTTTTAATTTTGAGTTAAAATGAGAATTGCTATAATGAAAACCAGTAATACATTTCCATCTTCTCTGATATTGCTATACAGATTAATTATGAGGCAAGTCTTTAAGATCTTTTGTAACAACAATCATGTGACAACCATACTTTTAAATACTTTTATTTAAACTTTTCTTAAAAAACAAAAGCAAAATCTGAACAGTGAAAAGGTTAAAATAACGACAATCCAACTGTTTGATTGGGGTCTTGAAACAGAACTGTATCTAAAGCACCTTTCTAAACAAGGGTTCGGACATCGGTCTTCAAATCCACCTAGGCTCAATAAAAACCAGCTGTGGATTTTCAGATGAACATGAAAGCCCAATGAACGATCAATAACATTTACTGCATTGTGTAAAAGCTACAATGTGTCCACAAACACACAGTAAAAAGTTAAATCACTGAGCAGACTAAACAGGAGGTAAACATGAATTTAAAATGAGAACAAACAAGTTCTTCAACAACAGGCATGTCTAAAAATACATGACCAGTGTGTCTGAAGTACAGAATACATCTATACTTCCGACCAAAATAATTTCTTGAACAAATATTGTTAGGCAAGATTTTTAGTAATACTTATTCCAAACAAAGGTGATCTTTGCTTTTTTTATCAATCAGTTTTCAAAATCATTTAAAAATATTGAATATGTTGCACAAGTTGCGTGCATAAAGGCCAGCCGGACATCTGGATAAAATCAGACTTAAAAAAAAAATAAAAAATTAATGGCCTCAACATGTCTTCTTTAGATTCACCCTATTTGGGACAATTTGTGATTCAGTCTTAAAAGTAACTAGAAAATAGTAATGAGTCATGAAGAATCATAACATTTGTCCATACAATTTCTGATTAAAACGCATCTGCTTGGAGAAATCAATGAATGATGAGAAGAAAATTAAGAAACTATGGCGAGGAACCAATACTGCCAAGATTAAAATGTGAGCAGAATATCGATTTTACAGACTCTCTTGGTCCTTAAGGAAATTCTGACAGGAAATGCTCACAATGAAATTATGGCTTGACCAAATTCACAAAACTATGAGGGGAAGCACACATGCTTGTGTACAGTTGCGTGAAACTGCCGTTACAGCACACACAAAAACAATAACGATGCGATTCTTGTTGGTTGCTGGTTGTGGTCACCCCTAGAGGTTGCAATCTCTCAAAACATCTGCATTCCGAATCCCTATTAGGAGGAAGTAAACAACAAAATGATTAATAGTTCCTTCTCAATAGCAGCAAGGGCATCATGCAAAATCAATTAATATACAGTAAATGCTTTTTAAATTTTTTTTTATTACATTTTACTGCTGGGTTGTGTTTGGTTATCCTACCAAATGTAACCTGGTTTTACCTGCATATAATTTACATAAAAATTACTGAGGTTATGAAGCAAGTGGCCTTACAGGATCATCTTCCATTATGGCTGTAGAGTCAAAAAAGTCTGGTCTGAGTTCAGCTCTCTCTCTCCGGTTCCTTGATGCTGGCTAAAAAGTGAAAAGGCCAGAAGAGCAAGATTGACATATCTGGAAAGATCCAGTCTAACAGACGAACAGATGTTCTATTATGAAACAGGATCATGATGGTTGCCAGAAGCATTACACATATTCTGAAGAACACACATAGCAGAGATCAACACATCTGCAAATTCTTACCAGGTCTATCACCATGGTATCCTCAAAGTCCTCATTCATGTCCTCTAGCTGACCACGTGATGACATCATTACGTCCTCGAAAATGGGCTCAGCGTCATCTTCCATGAGGCCGCGCCTGAATGAAATGAAATCTTTAGTTCAAGGGTCTGATAAATATAATGAAGTGACTTTTGTAATTTATTGATCAGGCATTATTCATCGTCAATGGTCAATGTTCTCAAATCTCTTGGTAGCGATTGAAGCTCTTTGGTGATTAACTACACAATCAAGGAGCATGCCAGCTAACGATGAATAAGGGTCTTTGAAATGGGACACATAAGCTTTCTGAAATGTCAGTTGCACATCATGATCAGTGCAAGTACGTACACTTGCTGTCTCACTCCACTACTGCGTGATTTCATGTAGTTCATTCCTCCTCTCTCTTTTCTGTTCACCTCGTCCATTTTCTGCTGATCCAACCAGGACATCTGCATTTGAGGGCTGATAATGAGGGTACAAAAAGACATGCCGCATAGCAGCAGTTAGAAAATGCTCTCTTGCATCCTGATTATCTTCCCTACGTTCATTTAACGACTTAAAAATAGGTTGTTTTTCAATGTTTGAAATAAATCTGGTGATAAAAAAAATAGTGTGATGCAAAAATAAGAATGATGTGGACAGTAGCCTTGAACAATACTCAACAATAGTCTGTTGAGTATTGTTCATTTTCATCCCATACTTGTGCATGTAGTCTGGTTCTGAGCCTGGTTCCGATGAGTCTTGGTCTGGGATGTGTTCTGCTGCCTGTCTGGGGTTCTCTCGAAGGACAGTGGATGTGAGCTGTGGGGTATGAAGGCCCCCTGGAGTTTGGAGTGTGTCATTGCGCATCACCCACGAGCCGTCAATTGTCTCATCTGTCACAAAGATCAGTTCAAGATCAAATTCCGCTCAAATTATTACAACTGTCTCTGAGGTGAGACTCAAGGAAATAAGATGCTATTTTTCATGGGGCCTCTATGTTTACTGGCGTGTTATCTAAAGAACAATTAATCTGAAAACATTTGTTTTTTATTCTCTCATGTGAGTTGAAGAATTTATTCTACCCTCTGGGCGTCTTTTTTGCTGTGGCTGTCGCCCTCTTTTGCTGCGGACCGTGCTGGCTTTGCTGGTCACGCTGCCGCCAGTGGTGACAGACAGGCGGTCGTCATCTCCACCTGTCAGCAGGGAGTTCCTGTACGCGATGAGAGGAAGCCAGACGTCCTCTCTCCTTTCCATCATGTACTCTGTCATAAACTTCTCCAGGTAGGAATGACTGCAGTGGGAATAGATTGAACAGAGGAAACCATACCATAAGAACTGGACAAATAAATGCATACAAGGACAAAAAAATAAGCAAAAAAACACTATAAATATGGAAGATAGATTTTGAAAAGACAAAAAATAAACCCCAAAAACCTTTACTTACACAGTCTTTTTATCCTGCCGTAGAAGTTTGGAGGAGAACTCACAGAGAACCTCCAGGAAGGCCAGATTTGGCGGTGGGTAATCTGGTCCTTTCAGATTTGGGACCTTGAATGCAAACTCTATTCCATCCCTGGGGTAGTTACAACACATAACGCATTTACATTCACATCAAAAGTATGCATTTAAACCTAGATATTTTCTGCCTGCCTCTGCAAAATTCGCCACTATGATGATAGGATGTTGTGAGTGGTTGAAAGGCAATTGCTATCTGGTTGCTTAGATGTTAGGAGTTGGAATATAGTGTGTTGCTATGTCGTTGTTGACTGACCCAAAGGAAAAGAGCCCACCCAAAGTCTGTGTTATATTCTGGTCCCTTGATCTGGCTCTGATCCCTCCATCAATGCAAGTCAATGGGATTTTTGTCCTCTATTTTATCTTCCCGAGGCAAATACTTTAAGTATGCTTAGAAAATAAATAACACACCTCTCCTAAATAAGCCACATGATTTGAGCTATTATTGAAGTTCATAGTACAAATGGTACTGGACAAGTTACGCTAATACTCAGGGTTTGTGGATCACATCCCTAACCTTAAATAAATGTTTCAGGTTCAATTTAAGTTGAGCTCTTTTGACAGTATTTGTGGCATTATGTTGATTACCACAAAAATTTATTATTTTGACTCGTCAATCCTTTTCTTTAAAAAAGAAAAAAAAAAAAAGGTTACTGTGATGCACTTACAATGGAAGTTAATGGGGCCAATTTTTTAAGGGTTAAAAAGCAGAAATGTGAAGCCAATTATTTTACAAAAGCACTTACATGAATTATTTTGTTAAATATCATACACTATTTGAGCTGTAAATTTGTTTAAATCATAATTTTTACAGTCATTTTAGGTTTAGAGGGTTTGTTGACATTACATCGTCATGACAACGAAGATGTAAAATTGGCTTTATCTTTACACAGAAAAGGTTAGTAAGTGATTTTATCACACTTGTACTGAATCCAGAATAAGTTTGAGCAATAGTAATATTACACAATATATTATAGTAATGATTGTCTTAGCATGCTCACTGAAAGGGATAGTTCACCAAAAAATAAAAATTCTCTCATCATTTACTCGCACTCATGCCATCCCAGATGTGTATGACTTTCTTCTGCCGGATAAAAATCAAGATTTTCAAAAGAATATTTAAGCTCTGTATGTCCATACAATGGAATTGAATGGGTACCAACATTTTGACACTCAAAAATCACATTAAGGCAGCATAAAAGTAATACATAAGACTCCAATGGTTAAATCAGTGACTTCAGAAGTGATATATATGGGTGAGAAACACAAACATTTAAGTCCATTTTTTGATTAAAGAATGCAAATCCCCATAAACACAAGAAGAATGTGAAAGTTAAAACGCAGTCTGACTGAGGAGGCAGGAGAATTTATATTAAAAATAGATCTGTTTCTCACACACACACCTATCAAATCACTTCTGGAGACTGATTTAAACACTGGAGTCATATAGATTACTTTAATGCTGATTTATGTGAGTTTTGGAGCATCAAAATTTGGGCACCCATTCACTTGAATAGCATGGACCTAAAGAGCTGAGAAATTTTTCTTAAAACCTTAATTTGTGTTCTGCTAAAGAAAGTCACACACATGTGGCATAAGGGTGAGTAAATGAGAATCTTCATTTTTTGGGTGAACTATTAGTTCGATTCTTGAGATAAATTCTGAAGTAAAGGTCAAGGATGCAGATGAGCTGCTTCTTACTTGTGCAATGTGGCCACAGCCTCCCTGGTTTTGATCTGGTCCAGCCCAAATGTGAGTGCAAAGCGGCGAGCCAGCTCCTTAATGCCACTGACGTGAGAAGATGTTCGGTCCAGGTTAGGTCCTTGGTCCTGGATCAGCTCATTGAAAAGCTGCAACCAGGGAAAGAGCCAAATTGAAAAGTTAAAGCAGCAGAAAAAGAATGTTGTTAAGAGAGATCCTGGGAGCAAAAACTCTAAATCAACTGCAAAATTGAGCCTAAAATCAAATTCTTTACCTGCTGCAAGCTGAGGATAAGGGTCTTTGCACACTGGATCTTGTCCATCTGTCTGGCTTTACTCAAGGTTTCTTTGATGATGTCTCCATAGTCATTGTAATACTGAAAAATGAACAGCAGCCTCATGAATTGCTTTTAAACCAGCACTGTATAGATTTGTGTGCTTTAAATTATTGGCGAAGAGCTTTTCATACTTTCATGTATTGTTTGAAGATGTCAGCAGCAGATGGCATGTCCACTATGTCATAGATGATGAGTTTGCAGAAGGCAGCCAACAGATTCCTCCTCTTATGAAGAGCCTCAATCTTATTGGCTTCATCCTCCTCTTCACCCTCTGAAAGAAACAGACACAGCATAAATTTTAGTTTGAATAGTTTTAAGCGCCATCATGTTTTATGTGTAGTGATTAGTTTAATTTTAGCATTTCATTTTAGTTTTAGGATTTGGTATTTTTATCTGATCCCATCTTGTATTAGTGTCAACATTTTTAATTATAGAGCACATTTAAAATGTATCAAATTGTTTCTTTTGACCCAAAGAGAGGCTGATCAATAGAAACAGTAGGGTGGTAACAGTTTGACTTTTGCACATTATGATCCGGAAGTTAGCTCAGAAGTTTCCATATTTTTTGACGATAGGGTACATCAGAATAATTCACTAAAATGTTCTTATTATATTTGTCAGTAAACCCTGAGATGCTTAAATGTCATTTTTAAGAAATACCCAAACAAACCAATTTCTCATTAATTCACTGCCTGTCTCAGAATGTTCTGCAAAAGGTTTAAGTGTGTTGGGGCAGACACACCCATGCTTTGATTTTCATCATCCTGGTCAATAAACACATGATCCAGGACAAAGTTGAGCAGCTCGTTCTGCAGAGTGCTGTCTGGATTGAAGACCAATGGCTGCAGAGCTTCTCGACCGCCTGTGATCAACTGGTGACTGAAGATCATCAGGAGGTCACACAGTAACATGAATGCCTGTTGAGGTACAAGAGAGAAACATTTGCTTCTAAAACCAGTAAAGTGACTCATGGAAACATAAGCTGAGGTTTGAAATCTTTGCATTTTAAAATGTAAGATATACTGCACTTACAATGGTTTGACATGAACAATGGTTTGTTACAGATAAACTGTAAAACATTGAATGCTGAAGTTTAAAATCTCAAAACTATTATTTTCTCTGGCTGCCGTTCAGTCTCTAAAAGAATACTTTGCAGCAGCTTGCGGAACGGATACTTCAGTCTTTATCGCGCACAGGCTGGGTTCAGATGAAAGTCAGTGAGAGTTTTAGTGTGATGCGAAGAGATAGAGCAGCTTGCCCGTATCACTTGCCCGCTTGCGGATGAAGAATCTTCATTCTCCTTACAGTAAATGTGCTCACGTGTTTGTTATGACCAAGGCATGTGTCACATGCAATAAATAAGCCACACAATCAGTTTCTGTGTGAGGATGTGTTTGAGATTAAGTGAGAACCTCCTGAAAATATATATTACGCCAATGTTAGCCACAGAAAGTGAGGGGAAAAAACAACCTAGCCTAGGTTTGTTCCTGACAGGCAGCAGATGTTCTAACCCCATCCTAATCAGAGCCTATATGTCTGAGTAGCCTTCCAGGAACACCTTTCTCCTATTGAATGAAGTTTCAGGAAGTAAAAAGTAAACGGATAATGCAGTAATTGAGTAAATTATTTTTAATATGTTACATTTACCAACCCTAATAAAATTATAAATATAGAAATATGAAATCAAAGAAAATATTAAATATACTTTCAATTGATACTAGGGGCTGAGGATGTTCAGAACAGGTTTAATTTAGTCTGGCTTTTATACAACTTTGTGTCTTTAAACAGAATTTTGAGCAGGCACAGAGCAGCCTTAACTCCTTAGCTGTCTAAAGATGCCTTTAGAGTTATAGATTATTAGATTCCTTACATTATACAATTCACAATAATTAGTAAGGCAACAAGCGAACAAAATGTTCCATCTCACCTGCTCTTTGACTGGAGTGTTCACATTAGACAGGCACTGTTGGCAAACCGCTAGAAAAGACTTCACCACTCTTCGTAGCGCCACAAAATCATCCTGCCAAGGAAACACACAAGAGGATTTATTGCTTAGAATTACTCCAATTCTTAAAGAAAGCAAACCAATGGAAGTTGACATAACAAAAGAATTTCTCAGCAGTAAATGGTGTTTGTTGCACCTTTGACGGATCTCCCTCAGTAATTTTCACCAGCTGCCACAGGACAGAGTAATGAGAGCACTGCAGAGCCTGGACAGCAATCTGAACAACACAGGACAATCCATACATTATATGGGTAGTGTGTTAAGATATGACATCAGACTTTTGATATATTGCCAGGTACCCATGTTATCCATGTTTGTGAAATTTTATATATAAATTAATCTGGTAAGCTCCCACTGGTTTTTTTTAATGTTAAAAATTGAGAAACTTCCATTCTATCGATCTAATGATCCTAAAATTTACCTGCTCTGGCATAGAGCCTTGTTCAATCCCCATCTTCAACAATCGATAACAGTTTTTGAAAAGGTCCCACTTTGTAAGGTCATGTGCACTGTAAAGCATGCAAAACAAACTTGAGACGCAGCACGCACACTGTAGACAGAGACACAAACTGCATTTCCAATACAGAGACAAAAGTATTGCTTTCTTACTTATGGAAAGCAGTTAGCTTCTTTAACGTTGAAAGAACATTGTAAATATCATCGTCATCTGCTTCATCACCCTGGAAGAAAACACAATTTACAACACAGCCGTTTCAAATGCATAAATGTTATTCCCCAATATTCACACATAAGAGGTTAAGCTCTGAAATCAAGTTGCTTTATAACCTCCTGCAACAGGTCTTCCACCGAGTGAGAGAATTTGTCTGCGAGTTCATCGATGAGCTGGCTGCGAGCGATGTCCACTCGGTTCATGATGGTGTACTCCTCGCTGCACAAGATGTTGTAGGTCTTGCTGCACGCCTCTAGCACCTCCGATTCGGCATGCTTCTCCACCACCACCCGAATCTGTTTCAGCAGGGCCTCCAGATGCTAAACATGGCCAGGAAAGAAGAAGGAATAAAGTCAGGGAGAAAACTGAGAAAACCTACAGAAAGACCCAAAAAAAATCTCAACACATCACAGAATTAGAACTTGGAATGTCATTTGTAAGGGCTTAATTGACAGAGATCGTCGGGGTGTGTAACAGACCTTTTCCATTCGGCCTGAACTGTAGAGCTCAAGATCAAAGTACTGAGGGATCTGCAGTAGGTTTGGCACCTTTTCAGCATCAGCCTGGTACTGAAAGCAGAATCAGGAGGAATATGAAGCATTTGCTCATACATTTCCTCTAGTCTGATGGCTGAAGTTGGACTCTGGTTCATTACCTTTGACAGTAGCATTGGGAGCGCAACAATCAAGTGCTCAGTCAGTCTGTTCTTATCGTCAATCTGTGTCTTCTTCTCTTTGGCAGTGAGTACCTAAAGGAAGCACAGAAAAAACTACATGCAGACATTAAACCATGATGTGCCTATGGTAATGGCCAATTCAACATAAATCGGTTCGTACCCTCTTTCCTGTTCCTCTGCCCACAGGTGGATGAGCTTCAGCGGCCTGTCTGATGGTGCAGACCATGAGCTCAATCAGTGCACTCTCATGTCTGTCTCCAAGCACTGAAATAAACCCAAAGTCATAAAGTAGTCATGGGAATATCAGGAAAGTGCTACAAGATTAGGGGTGGGTAAAAACAAATACAGATTTTCTGATGCATTGTAATCTTTCACCCCTTTTTCTCCCCAATATGGAATGCCCAATTCCCAATGCGCAACTGGGCCAATTTGGTTGCTTAGGAGACCTGACTGGAGTCACTCAGCACACCCTGGATTCGAACTCACGACCCCAGGGGTGGCAGTCAGCATCTTTACTCGCCGAGCTACCCAGGCCCCCCTTAATGCTCCTCACGGGCGGCAGTAGCTCAGGTGGTAGAGCGGGATGTCGGTTCGATTCCCAGCCCACACGACTCCACATGCCGAAGTGTCCTTGGGCAAAACACTGAACCCCAATTTGCTCCCAATGGCCAATAGCGCTTTGCATGGCAGCTCTGCTGTCATTGATGTGTGAATAGGTGAATGAGATGCAGTATAAAGTGCTTTGAATACCACTAAGGTTAAAAAGGTGCTATACAAGTGCAGACCATTTACCATTAATATCGATTCTTAAATCCCAAGATCGATTTTTGACTTTGAGAAACCCTCCACTACAATGAGAGGAAATCTTGCATTTGGAACCAAAATTTGTGCTATGTGATTAAAATATATATATTTCGCAAATGGATGGTGAATGTTCGGATTTCACTTTAGTGAAATCCTTTCACTGTTTGTTGAGAGTAAAAGTTGTTCTGTGTAATGTGTCCAAAGATAAGATCCACGCAACCAATTTGTCATTGAATAATGTCTGTTTTAATACCCTGCCTGTTCTTTACATTCAGTTGTTGATCAAAAACAATAAAAATGCACGGATGTCAAAAATTTGAGTGTCTCTCTTTAACATATGCTCATTTACAGAAATATGTTTTTTCTTAAAGAGACATGTGTTTATCAAATCAATGTAAATACATTGATTTGTTAAAAGTGACCGAAATGATGAAAAACGAATAAAACAATTATTAAAATGAATATTTTCATAATGTACCTAGTTAGAAGGTCCCTTGTATAATTAAAAGCATTAGCTAGGTGAGAATTTCTTTCATATATGCAAGCAAAATGGGACATTATAACTGAAATATATACTATCAATATCAAATTGAAATCGAGAGCTTGTGAATCGAAATATAGTTATCAGAACCCGGCTATATATAAGATGGATGCATCTAGAAAGATCTTGAAATGACAAAAGAAAAATGTGAGAAAGAGTAAAGAACAGTGGGCTGCTGTACCCTCTTCCCCCTGCCCAGGGTCCTCCAGCAGGAGCTCAACCATGCAATCCCAGTCTTTCAGTAGATCCTGTGAGCTATCCCACAGACTGTCCACCAGGTATGCTGCATGTTCATGGAGCTGAAACACATAGAAAGACACAAGATGTTTATAAAAATAAATAAAAAAAATATCGATAAATACATAGCGTGTAATGCTCCTTACCTCACTCTCCAGGAAGAAAAGTACCAGCATTCTGATTAGGTTTCCATTGGGGCTGTTTCTGCCTCGTCTCTTTGCCAACGCCTCTTCAGCCTGGGGATCATGCCTGCTGAACAACCTGCAGCAAGACAAGACAACATGAAACATGGTAACATTTAGGGTGTTTACATTATGTTAAAACAGTAAAACACACAGCTATTCAATCATCTCACTTCCTATGGAGGAACTCTCCAGCTGCCACGGCAACAGGACGATGAGCTGAATAGACAAGATGGTAGACGTTTTCACAATCTTCGTTAGATAGAGCATCCTCACTACCACTATAGGAGGAGAAAAGAGAAAGATTAAGAGTCATTACAAATACAGGAGGGATGAGATCAGATAGGAGCAACAGAGTGAGCTAGAAGATTAGAGATGACCACAGAAATACTTACTGCAGGATCAAAGTTACGAGCCGTATGGCCTCTACAGCTACATCATACTCTTTATCCAGTGTCATTGACACAATACGGTCCTGAGAGACAGGAAGTGACATCATAACATTTCAGAAACAACACATAGCGTTCAGGAATATACAACACATTGTAATAAAAGTATAAAAAGCTATAATAAGTACAATTCTGGTTACCTTAAAGCGATTGGTGAAGAGCTCAAGCTTGGGATAAAGCTCTCTGTTGGTGTAGAGGGTCTGCAGAGCTTTAAGACATTTGAGTCGGACTTCACCTTGCTGATAAGGATACAATTATATTTATCAAATTCTATATCGCAACAGCACTTTATTAATCCATACAAGTTAAATGATGAGATAACATTGTCTGTTATGCAAGATAGATTAAGCAAGATTCATTATGTGAAATGGACATATAATACACACTTATAGATGGAAAGAAAAATACTCACTCTGTCATGCAGCGTCCAGCCCACATATTTCAAGTAACTGTCATTGAGAAAGGCATCGCTGTATAACTTCATCCAAACTCCAATCTCCTCTATGCAAATAGCTCTGATCTCAGCTATAGCATCCCTGAAAGCAATGAGGGAACAAAACGTGAAATTCAGTCCCCTTCTAAAAAGATATTGTGACTTGAAATTTTACCTGCTACTTTTATTATTTCCACTCACCTGTAACGATGAACAAAAATACCCTTGAAGATGGAGTTCATCATGTTCTCAATCTCATCTTGATTTTCTTGAAGCTAGGAAACAGATTAAACAAGAAAAGACACAATAAAAATGTGACCAACAAATGGTCAGATGAACAACACCAAACTTCTCTGGGGAAAAAAAGAAAGCAGCCCCACCTCCTTCCTCTTCTCAAGCAGCAATTCCAGCTTCTCATTTGCTCTTTTCCCTGCAGCCTTGTTCCGCTCTGCCTCATACTGCCTCTGAGTGTTATCCTGGTTAATGCTCAAGTTTAGAGCGACGTTCACCAGCGCCGTCATCAGCTTCATGGCTGCAGAAGACCCATGATAATGAAGTTTTTAGTAGAATTAAATTACATTTGTGTAGCACAATTTTTTTTTTAACCATTTACTCATTGCTTTTATTTTTATTTTGATCAAATACATTCATATTATTTTTATTGCTCCATGGTAAAACACAAAACATTTCATTTTCTTCTTTATATAATTTACAATATACATAGTTCAGAAGATTAAAAATTACAGGAAATATAATACAGAAAATTAACACATTTAAGAAAACTGCCTTAGAATCCCCCTAGTGTGCAAGCCAAAAGGCAACTACCTAATATTTCTGAAAAAGACTAAAAGTCAAAAGCGACTGACTGACCTGCCAGCGTGCTGGTGTGTCTGAAGGCTCGGACCTGAGAGTCTGAGAGCCCAGTGAGTAAAGAAATTACTGTGTCCATCATATACTCATCATAGATGATGCTGTACTGACACTGGCGGATCAGAACCATGATGAACTCGCAGAAGTTATATCGGAATTTCTTCCACTGTGGTCCTGTCATTGTGAGAGGGTAGTCGCCACTGTCCTGGATTGACAATGAAAAAGTTGACAAAATCGCATGAACAAAACCTTTTCTATCCAATTTTGGAATGCCCAATTCCCACTATTTACCAAGTCCTCGTAGTGGCGCGGTTACTCACCTCAATCCAGGTGGTGGAGGAAAAGACTCAGTTGCCTCTGCTTCTGAGATGGTCAATCCGCGCATCTTATCACGTGGCTCGCTGTGCATGACACCGTGGAGACTCCGCACGTGGAGGCTCATGCTACTCTCCGCGATCCATGCACAACTTACCATGCGCCCCATTGAGTAAGAGAACCACTTAAATCATGACCACAGAGAGGTTACCCCATGTGACTCTACCCTACCTAGCAACCGGGCCAATTTGGTTGCTTAGGAGACCTGGCTGGAGTCACTCAGCTCACCCTGGATTCGAACTCGCGACTCCAGGGGTGGTAGTGAGCATCAGTACTCACTGAGCTACCCAGGCCCCCCATACAAAACTGCATTATTGAAGAACTTAAAAAAAAAAACAACAAAAAAAAAAACAACAACAACAAACCTCATCAAATTCCTCTGTCATTTTTCTGATAATTTCAGCATTCTGCATGTTCCTGAACATCTCGATCCTTACAGTTCCTGTGAGTCACATGGATAAATCACATCAGTAATGTTTACCATCCAAAATATAAGACAGAAAACATATTTGAATCTGAATCCCTAAACATTTACGGATCATACATATTGATTTACAGTATCTTCATTTACAGATAAAATCCAAGTTACCTTTACATCCAGAGCAGTGAATGAAGAAGTTAATCAGATCTAGCAGTGCCATGTCTCTGTCTTGCTTGTACGATTCAATCCAGTCATCGATGACACACTGGAAAACAACAAAAATGTAATCAAATAAAAGATGGAAATGACCAAAAAAAATTACACGCACGCACACATAAATAAAACAACTAAAAACAAACAAACTCTTGATGATGTCTTTGTGTAGGGGGATGTCCTTCATTTTACCTGCATGGCACTTTTGCCTAGTTTGACAACCTCAAACAGAGTGCCAGGTTCTGTCCCCTCCCCATTCTGATAGGCCACTCCATTTGGCCTCCTGCCCACTTTATCAACTGGAGACCGTCGGGCTTTCTTACTGGCCACCTGGCAAGAAACAGCAACAGAGCACTGTGTCAAGAAGAGTGCTTGTCATCATACACGCAAGGTTAACATTAATACAAGCAGTAGATTTGATTAGGAGTGCTAGTCTTACCCCTTGTTTTCCAGGCCTGCCTCTCTTTTTCTTGCCTTTTCCTTCCCCAGAGTCATCCAGCTCACTGACACTCATGCCAAGACTCACGGTGTCGCTCTGCCCATCATTTGAAGAGTCCCTGCGCAAATCAATGCAAAAATGCATAAACACCTTTTAGAATATTTAATATTAAAGGACAAGTTTACCCAAAAAATAAAGTTGTCCAAATCAAACCTGTATTGTGCTATCAATTAAACAGTGTGGTTTGTAGGTTCCATAATTTTTCTTTAAAGTTTTACTTACTGCAATACAGGAAATTCTGAGTTGATCATTTTGGTTCTTCTGACAAAAAAGGTGACTTCTAGAAATGTATCACCCAGCAAATGCGTGAATATGTTTGAAATGGCAGCACAGGGTCCCGAGAACAATTCTTTAGTTCAGGCCCAGAATGCTCCAGACCACATAACCTGAAAATAAACAAGATATAGGATTATAAAAAAATATGCAAAAGCACACAATGCAATCAAGACAACTACCATTTAAAATATATACAAAAATCTCTACATCTCTATCACTTCAGCCTGAATAAAAAATAAGAAATGAATAAAGGAATCACTGCCATTAGGGGGCAGCCCAAGCATGTTTTTTTCTGTTGGTTTGGAAACTGCAAAAGCAGAGGCAAATACACCAACTAAAATAATTTACTTCAAGAGGAAATGGGAGATAAGATCTGAAATAGACTAGACTACATTTTACACTATTAGAGAATATGATCTATTAAAGAAAGCCATTTTGACAGTACAGCTAGATGCATCTTCAAACATGATTTGATCTTAACTAACACAAGATGGCTCTCCACCCCCATATGAGAGTTTCCACACTGTAGTAGATGTTTCAGTGGATATTGAGGATTCAAACTACTTAGGCTTTTTATAGCTTGCAACCTTGAAACAGAGCTCTTGATAAAAATAAGAATGCATGTTGGAATTCCCTACAACATAAGATTCGGTCAAAGAGGGTATTTGCAAGACATAACGGCAGCTCGCTGGTATTCTGAGTGGACATAAGTAGCAAATAAAACCCATTATGCTGCATCTGTATTGCACCCCTCCCCCATTCAGATTTCTAAAAAAATATGTCCCAGGCTGAAACCCTGGGATTCTGCTGCTGAAAACAACAATGCAGCTTCATCAACAGCTGACTGTTACTTAATCACAACAGAGACAGGCAGCATGGTGTAGATGTTCATTTGAACCAGGACTAGTCAAAAGACCGAAGACAAATAAATAGGCTACCTATTAAAAAGGAAGTTATTAAAGCAGAACTACCTCTGTTATAATACCATTCACACATACTTTTCCTCTCTGGTGAATAAGTGATGTCAGGCTACTGCATACACTTAGGGTACAGTACAGGGGGAAAACGTAATTTACACCTCAGAGATAGTGAGGAGAACCAAACTACAGGGAATACTAGAATATGAATGGAAGGCAATGTCAATGCAAGCAAAATACAATGGAGGAACTTTTAGCAGTGCACCTCAAAAAGGTAAATATTAGTATTAAAATCATTTATTTGAAATTATACTATACTTAAATGTGGACAACTAATGTAAGATCATTACAATCTATATATCTGGGGCAATGGTGGCTCAGTGGTTGAGGCTCAGGGTTACTGACCAGAAGGTTGGGGGTTCAAGCCCCAGCACCACCAAGATGCCACTGTTGGGCCCTTGAGCAAGGCACTTAACTCCAGGTTGCTCCGGGGGGATTGTCCCTGTAATAAGTGCACTGTAAGTCGCTTTGCATAAAAGCATCTGCCAAATGCATAAATGTAAATGTAAATCTATTTCCAATCTTCTGATATTTAAATGATGCATTATAGCTAATTTATGCACCACTTGCAGAAACCAAACAGATAGTAAAATAATGTCTTACAACAGATTTCCCCAAACACTTTCCCTGTCTGACATTATCTGGAAAAAAAAAAAAAAAAAAGTCCAGCCCAAACTCTATTGGTGTGCATGTAAAGTGTGTTTACATGCACACCAATAGAGAAAAAAAATATTTAAATATATATATAATATTTAATCCTAATATTTAAATATATATATAATATTTAATCCTAATATATATATATATATATATATATATATATATATATATATATATATATATATATATATATATATATATATATATATATAGGATTAAAAAGCATCAGATTATTCTCTACCTTTAATGTAAAAACATAAAAAGGTATGCACACAACATTTGTGCACTTTGGATAAGGCGGTAAGAACGCTGGAAAAAGAGGTTGACATGTAGGTCTGGATATTGATACGGATTTCCTGATTCCATTCGGAGTAAAAAGCACTCGATTAAACTTCGATTCAAAATGGATTCATAAGGGTATATTTCAGTTATAAAGTCCCTTTGAAATAATTATTTTCTAGATGCTGTTAATTATACAGGGGACCTTCTAACCAAGTACATTATGAAAATATAAAATGTACTGATTAGGGCTATATTTCATTAGTTTTCATCATTGGTCACATTTTAGCTTTTTTTATTTATTTTTATAAAATCAACAAATCCATGTATTACATGTTTAGTGTTGAATTGCATAATTTGTACTATTTACAAGTATTTACATAGATTTGTTCAACATGTGAAAACCATTAATGTCTCTTTAACAAAACCAGGATTTCTATAAAGAGCGTCTGTAATCAGCGGATGTTACATAGAGGGACTCAGATGGCTTTCTCATCCGTGCTATGCAGAAGGGGAATTAAGAGAGACAATATTCAATGACAAATAGGTTGCATTTACCCACCCCAATTTACATTCAATGCAAAATCAGGGTAATGGGTGTGCCTATTGGTTTTTGCTTAAAGGAATAGTTCATCCAAAAATTGTAATTCTAATTATTCACTTACCCTGATGGCATCCCAGATGTGTATGACTGTCATTAAAGTAATCCACATGATACCAGTCGATTGATTAATGTCTTCTGAAGCAAACCGATTGGTTGGGGTAAGAAACAAATCGATAATTAAAATATTTTTAACTTAAAATCATCGCTTCTGCCCAGCGCTGTATTTCTGTTTGCGTGAACGCACAATAGCTCTTAAGTCACTAATGCATCAACTGCTGGCAGCAAGCAATTAAAAAAAAATAATTACATTTAATTATCAATTTGTTTCTTACACCAACCAACCGATTTGCTTCAGTAAACTTTAATTGATCAACTGGAGTCATGTGGATTACATTTATGCTGCTTAAATTTGCCTTTTGGACAGTCAAATAGCCAGAAGCCTGATGGCACCCATCTACTTACATTATAAGGACCTACAGAGCTTCAACATTTTTCTAAAAATCTTAATTTGTGTTCTTCTAAAGAAAGACAGTCATCATTCACATCATGGCATCAGTGTAAGTGAATAAGATAAAGGAATTGTTCAACCAAAAATTAAATTGTATGACCATAGCTTGATAAAGGAAAGCAGTTTAAAGATGTTAACATGACCTTACATGATGTCATTTTGTGTAAAAAATTGCACATTTAAGATAATTAATACGCTCATTTCATTTTCCAGGGAAATCACTCAAGAATGACTTCTCACACAAAGTCTTGTAACATAAAAAAATTAGACACTTCACCTTTAAAAAAAATCTTAGTCACTCATAGAATCCTGCACTGCAGTTATTTTCATAACATAAACTGAAGAGATGAAAAGAACAGAGGGAGAGTTCAAGAGTTAATGTTCTCACAGAGAAGTCAAATTGCACAGAGCAATCTCTGCAAGCAAAGAATCAGTGAATATGATAATAGGTCTGAAGCCCTGCATTGAGCTGGTGAAGAAACCAGCATAGATTCATTACAGTTTTGAGACACACTATTAAAAGGTTTTCACTGTATGGGACACTGAAATAAGGCTATTCTTGGCACTTGCTTGGTGAGATGGTTTTAAATCAGACCAATTATGTCCTTTTCCCTGCATCCGATGATACTAACTGGCTACTTTCCTGTTGTGCAATGAACATATTTGTTTTGTATCACCCCAAGCTTATAGTGGAATCAGTAATGGGGGTAAATGTGTGTGTGTGTGTGGCCAATTAATGCATTCCATTCGGGTGTACCCCATTGTGCCAAAATATTACATTTTCAACATATCTTTGGGGCTATTGGGTGCATGAATGCAAAGGCAAATCTCACATGTTTAAATTAGTCTACAGGTATGTCAGTAATGCTTACTATCTATATTATACAGTGTACAATTTATTAAAAATGTGAAAAACACCTATTGTTTTTCATGCAAGTAAAGCATTAAAGCAATTAAGTAACAAAGTAGTATTGATTAATTGCCTAAATAAAGAATATGGCATGCAACAGCCCCCCACACACAATTATGTAATTCTACTAATCAAAATGAAAAAAAATAAATAAATAAATAAATATCACAATTACAATATCAAAAGGAAATAATCAACAAATATGAGTTTCATCATAATCTTGCAGCCCTAGTTTACATCATGAACAATTTGTTCAAATTCACCTAAAAAAAAAGCATCCTTCAGAACCTATGATGCTGTTTTTGATGTCTAAGAAGAACTGCATTTTGTGCTTAGTTATATAAATCAAACAGACTTTCATGTTTGTCTTTTTGCCAAAACATATCTAAAACTTGTATATAACTTTTTCCTTAAAGATTTCAAACTCTACATCATCATAATAGATAGCTTAATTATCTGGTTTAAGTGCCTCCAAAGAAAACAATGTGTTCAATAGCATAACTTGCTTACTGTGCTAACAATGTTATTGTGATATTGCAAAGTTATAAGCTACTGTACCTTCCTTGACTCTGATCAACACCGCTGAGATATGAAGCTGGCATCCACCCAAAAGTCATCCTTTATTTTCCACAGAAGATGAAAGATATTTTTGTTTGAGTGAAACTCTGTGGATTCTCCTCAGCAGAGGATTGAACGAGGATGTTCGTAACATTTTAGCTGCAATGCAACTTATTTAGGCCTACTTTTAATATTTTCAAAACACTGATGCAGTATATAAAACATTTATTGTTAAATAATGTTTCGGCCTTATCTGCACTGGTTTCAGAATGATTATGTTACATTCTATGTTATGGCAGTCTACAGTACATTCAGTTTTACAGCATGGTCCAGAAGTCTGATACCAGATTTAAAATATTGTATTGTTCAAAATGTAAATCAAACAGGCAGGTTTGTGAAAATTGACCATTGTAACTGAAAAGTGTACAAAAAGCCAGATTTCCTTGCTTCCATTGTAGAACACAAGATGCTCTTTGGAACATTATCAAATAATGCTGGGGTTACATGGATCATCAGGTTCTGCACAAATCATTAAAGCATTTAGAGACAAATAGGCCAAATAAGACTAAATAAATTAACTTTTTCAGTTCACTTACATTTAACACAAATTATTTTGCTGATATTATCATTTGTAGTGAAGCTTTTTAGATTTTGGACCCCGCTGTGCATTTCCATTTTCTTTCATATTTAGCAATCATATCGAATACTAAAGTGAGATGATTTAAGAGCACATATTCTTTATCCAGGGTGATTCAGAGTGGATTAGAGAACCTTTTACCTCTCTTCATCTGTTCATCTCATAATCACGTGCACAGAGGACAGACTGCAGTCCCTAACGATCTGTGAAACACTTTAAATAGCTTGACAATTGCCCTGAGAGAATGTGAGGAAAGAAGCAATCCTATCGCTTTGTATTTCAGACACTCAATCACTCCTCTGATTTGATAGAAAGCTCAATGTTTTATAGATTAAAATCTATTTAAAACAGATATTTTCTAGCGAGTGGTCTGCAGTCAGTGACTGAATAATATAATTGTAGGTAGCAGGTCAATGTAGAATTCAGCCTTTAGCTACGTGTCAAAAGATTTTGTGATAAATTTACCATTGTTCTTTATAGTTAACACTTTCCACTGAACCGGTTTATATATTCTTACATTGTTTAACGATGGCTAACAAGCCAAAAATGGCTTACATGCCACTCAAAGCTAATTAGAATCATCTGGTTAATGGTAAAGAAATAAAAATGTTGCTAAGATGTTCACAATGTTTTTTTAGCATGTTGATATGCAGTTAGGGCATTACCAACCTGATCTCATGAAAATTTGTACATAATTTAAGAGTTGGCCATTTCATATGGTCTCGCACAATGTTGTTCGTATAAACTGTTACGACTTAATCACGTGTAAATTCCCGGATGTGTAATGAGAGTTTCACGCACGAGGCGTTAAAGACATACTTATTAATATTATGCCCTTACCTTTAGCCTTAAAGAACACAGGGGGAGTTCAAGAGTTAATGTTAATTAATCTTATCGAAGCTTAACCAATCAGTAGTGTGTGTAAACATGATAGGAAGCTGTTGTGTGACAAAAGCAAGTAATTGTCGCGTATTAGATGGAAACGATGTCCAGCGACGTCATTGGCTGTATTGCAAGTCGTGGGAATTCAAATGAGTGCAGTCGCACGTATCTTACGAATTAGCCAAATTTAGAAAAGATGTACGAATTCTGATGATTTCACCCTGAATCATTTTCAAGTGTGTTTTTACTTAGTGGTTGCTTCCTCACCCAAGTTAAAGGAGTTGAGGCTTGTCAAATAAAAGTATTTTTCAATTAATCATGATTTTTATTTGAAAATCACAAGAGCAATCTTTTACTTTAAACAGGGCCCCACACTAAAATGTGAGAGTGGTGGAACTGGTGCCACCAAGTTCTAAGGTAGCACCAGCAGCTGATTTGATAGCACCGGTGGGGGTCAGGCATGGGTTGAGTGCTGTAAAATAAAAAATGTGAAGACCGAAACTGATTATAAAATTGATTTTATTATTGTAATACAAAATCAAGTGCAATAACCATCAACATTGCATTTTTTGACCAATCAATGCACAATTGGCAGCAAGGCATTGGTTTTGAGTTGGGATTCAGATGTAAATTTAAAGGTATTAACAACAGTAAAATCTATTAAAGGTTATCTATAATAGGTAAAAAGATAACACCTTAATTTGTATATGGCTAAATTATTCTTACAGTGAGAATGAGTACTTTTTCATCAGACTTTTGTTGATTAAACTTCACTCATCTCTTGGAAATGTGAAGGCAATCTAAACCAGTTACTTTTTACTACGATCAGGGCATTAAAATAGAACAGATTTAACATAGAAGGCAAACTATTTGGGCTGGGTATTGATACAGATTTCCTGATTTGATTCTGATTCACAAGCTCGAGTCGATTCTGATTACAATATCGATTCATACGAGTATATTTCATTTATATTGTCTTTTTTGATAACATATATAAGTATTTTCCAGTTAATGCTATTAATTATACAGAGGACCTCCTAACTAGTTTTTTTTACTAATTATATTTTATTAGTTTTTCATCATTTTGGTCATATTTTGACTTTTTAAAAAATGAACATATCCATTTATATATTATTTTTTGTTATACGTTTATTGTTTTGTCTAAATTTTGCTGCAAATGCGAGAATAGATATAGACATGAAGATTTCAATGCAGATATTCAAATGAATATTTCGATGGATTCGAAAATCTATATTTTTACCCACCCGCAAAAATTTGTTTTGTTCATAATTCACAAAGGTCCCGGCTTTAAAGCCTTTGATTCCATTTTGTACTTTAGTACAAAAGCATTCATAGTTTTAATAGTTTATCAGGTATATTTCTTCATGGTAAACATAGCATGGAACTTCCCAACCATAAGTTTAGCATTTTTGTAATGAAAAACAGTATCCTAAACAAATTAAAAAACTATAAATACACAATCTAAAAATGTAGAAACTACCATAGTTGTAACAAAATTGAATTATAAGCAGGTACTTCCGGGTCACAAGTAAATGCACCAGCCCTTCAATCCCATTTACATGCTACTTGCCAATATTATTTGCTGAGAAATGTTTTAATGCTTTTTTATAAAGAATTTGACAAAAAACAGTTGCAAATATGTATCTTTAAATACAGCTTAGCATAAGGAAAACGAGTCAGTCAGTTTGTGAGTCTTTTTGAACAATTTATTTAAAGAACCGGTTAATAGGAGTCATTTTCGACTACACTATATGCGCGGTCTCTTTTGTTCACTAAAAATGATCAGTTCATAAGAGTTATTTGTTTGTCGGAATACACTGGTTGCTCGGTCTGTTTTGATTCACTAAAAATAATTGGTTCATAGGAGTCACTTGTTTGTGAATCGTAATACACGAGTTGGTTGTTGTTGTGTTCAGCCCGAGAGGACAAACTCATGTGAAAAACGTACTTGCCATTTTTTTGCAGTATACAGTCTTTTTATCTCACCAACATTCAATTCAGACTGCAAATAGGCATTCACAACTCAGTAAATAGGTTTTCTTTTGCTGTAGATTCTGATGGGGAGCACCACTGCTGGAAAAAAGTGCAAGAAACTGCAGTTTCACATGAAGCCAAGAAGTGTAGATTCGGTTTCATTTTTGAATCTGTGCTTGAATGTAACCTCATTCGTTTGCAGCACTGGCGGACTTTGGTCAGAGTGGAAGAAACGCGATTAAAGCGTTTACATGCGTTTAAGCGAAGTACTCCACATCTTACTGTGATTTTTATTACTCTGATGATTAGCATAATTGCAATATCATAAAATCACAATATTCAGTTTACAAGAGCAACAGTTTCAAATCGCAGTGTAATCGCATGAGGGTGCATGTAAAGTAGCCAATGAGATCAGGCAGCTCAGCCTTACACATTGTTTTTCACGCTTAATGACAGCTTGACCTAGCACAACAAAATAAAGGGATTTTGAGATGGGTTTTTCACAAGTTTCAAACTACATTTAACTTGACACAGCATCCTAAAAACACAGTGCTTAGGAGTATGACTACATCTGAACATTTATTAAGCCTAAATATTATATTTATCTTTATTTAGAGGCTTTTCTCTCTAAATACTGGTATCCGATTAATGACTATAAGGAAATTCAGGAAATTAATTTGAATACAAATTTTAACTGATTATAGCCGTAATATCTTCATAATGTACCACGTTAGAAGGTTCTTTATAATTTAAAGCATTAGCTGAGAGAGAATTTATGTCATGTCAACACAATAGACATTATAACTGAAATATACCCTAATGAATCAGAATAAAATCATATTGAAATCATAACGAAATCAAATCAAGAGCATGTGAATCATAATTGAATCAAACCTTAAAGAGCCCACGTCAAGTTTCAATGATATCCTCACCTTTTTATCATCAGCACAACCTGTGAGGGATGGGTTATGTTCTGAAGTTTAATACTTTGTTCAAATCCCCTAACCCAAAGTATGAGCTTGCCTTAAGCACAATACTTGCAATACTTTTATTATTATTATTTTTATAACCTTAATTTTACCAGGTTAATCCTTTGAGATTAAAAATCTCTTTTTCAAGAGAGACCTTGCCAAAATAGCTGCATAAAACAATTCAACAATACACACAATAAAACAAGAGACAGTCGATACTGGCACAGATATAGTAAGTCTAACTACACATTAATGAACTGACACTGACCAAAGTTCTGGAATCAAACATTTCGAAAAGCGATTCACACAATGCTATTTGTACAACAGCTTGAAAAGGACTTATCCAATGCTGTAATTAAAACTATTCATCTCACATGTGAAGGGCAATATTTTTCTTATCACTTGAAGCAACCTTCATTGATCTCAGCAACAGCCAATAAAAGCCCCAATAGGAGCATGACTGACAGTGAGGGTGTTTCCATGGCAACAAGCCCTTCTGGAATACACACATGACACGCATCTAAATTGCTTGCCAAAAACACTGGCACTCAAGAGAGGGCATATAACTACAACTCAAAAGGTGAAGTCACAGTAGTTCAAGTCATACATATGGTTTTGCAAGAATTATTTCTTACTAAATCCCGTTTCAAGAATGAATGTTTTCTTGACTGTCATTAGAGGTAATTTCATAACACTTATTTCAAAATAGGGGAAACATGTTATTAAGCAGTTCCTACAACAAAAGGTTACCTTTAGTGTCAAATACAGTTAAATGAACACTAAATGCAACAAAACAAACTATATGTATACTCCTTATGAAATTCTGCCAGTGGGACAGAGCACAATACACCAACTGCAGCTGTCCTTAATATGGTTTTTCTGCCACACAGTGAAGTTCACACTACAAAGGTGAGGCATAATGAAATCCACATATTTAGGCTAAAGCTTGCCAAGGAACTGCCATGTGACAAGATCCATCAGGACAGAAACATATAACAGAAACAAGAAAAGACCAATCTTGTATGGTCACATCAGACAACACAATAGAAAACACTAGTCCATTATGAAATCAACAATTTTACATTTTGCTGACTAAGTCTCCCTTGACTACGGCAAGATGTCAAGATATAATTACAAACCACAGCCTTCATTTGATGTATTTAAAAAGTAATTAAGTTCCTGGCAACAGTATAAACAGAAACAATAAGACTAATACACATCTGTGGTAAATCCAATAACTTCCAAATATGATGCTTGCCAATATTGATAGTACTTTTTCAGGCATTACCAAAGTTCGGATGGTGTGAAGTGTGTAGACAAAATGCATATAAAATGCTAAAGTGTCAACATCTGTTTAATGTGGCTTTCTCCAAACATCATAGCCTAGAATCCCCTCAAAACCTGACCACAATAGTCTGACAACAGTCTCAGGTCAAAAGAGCAATGGGCCTGTACCTTTCTGGCTAACTTTGAACATTTGCAACATGTATCGTCTACCGCTGGTAGAGTCTTCTTTATGGGACAAATCACTTTAGCTGTACTGCTACTCACTTCTGCAAAATTAATAAATGTAAAGGCAACAAAAAAGCAATACAAACAGCATATTTTATATAAACCAAAAAAAGACTATTGAAAATGACTAGGGAATATAGCTCAGATGAGGGAGTGTTGCAGGCTAACCAACATAAGATATGCCACCTGTATAAACAAAATAACTATATATAAACAGTAAGCTATATATTACACCAAAATTTCCGATCAAGTAAAGCATGCACTTGGAGGCAAATTTCTACATCTTTTCTTGTAGCTTCTGACAGCAGTCATTTGATGCCTCACTGTCAAGAATGGCCAACTCCTTTCTATTTAAAAGTAATGATAGTGCTGAACTATCATGGTTTAAAGCTGAATCAACACTCTGAAACTGCACAAACAGTTGAATAAGGCTAGATCAGTGCTTACTCAGTGCCAACATCTCACCCATAAAAAGCAGACCAATTTAAAACAAATGAGCATGTTTAAAAGCAAGTTCTTAAAGGGGCACTCAGTCATTTTCCCCTCATTAAATAAGTATTACTCCTAAAGAAATGTACTGTAATTTTGAAACACAAGTATTAAAATCATGACCAGTCTTATGAGATGAAGACTACAGTAATATCGGTAACCTTATATCCTCATGTTTTATTCTACATGGAGAGGGTGCCCTCATGGGGGCTGCCATGTTAGCATTACATGACCAGTCGAATACTACTTGCTTAATATCAGTAACCACTCTGGTATTCGACACTTTTACTCATGTACTAAATTAATCATGGCTGAATGTGAACAGTGAATTTCTACGATGGTATCAGTAACTGAAAACTTTTGCTGCATCCACACCCCTAAGTGTCAGTGTAGATCCAAGACAACATGAACAAACACCTACTGAGTGCAACTATTAATAAGACGAACAATGTGTGTGGTCATGTAAATGCAATAAAAGGATTGTCTTTATTGGTGTAAGGTCAAAAACAGCTTCAGAAATCAACCGATCAACAAAGGTAGCCAATTAGCACGGTTTCACATTGCATGTAAACAACATCTTTACCAGCATTATTAAGATTTATCCAATGTATGCATGTGTTATGCGCATGATTCTTCACGGTTTGACATCAAAAGCAGGTAAAAACTCCACAGACTTGCCATAATATCATAATTTTCACACAGGTGCGGTGTTCACGTTCAAAACGACCAACACCGCTATTACCGCTGGTTGGACGCCAAGTGATACTATGGGGGAATTTTCATTAAGCATTAACCTGCACAATAATGCAAGGCAGCTTGATTTCAAACTTTCAACATTATTTTTTAATTAGGTTTAAAAAATTGTTAGTCAAGTGTTGTTTAACTTTTTGAAAGATGGCTTTGCAACAGTTGTGAAGGGCAACATCTCTTTGGCAATGAACCTACTGCATCCGTGCATTCTCTGTACCATGGGCTACCGGTCGGGTATTTTGTTGTCTGGGCAAATACATCACTTATTGTGGGATGTTGTGGGTTTAATGTTGGTGTTTTATTACCTTTCATCCCAGGCCCCAGTTATGCTGCTTTGGAAGGGTAATGACTTTGATTAAATATGTTTTGTTCCCTCCTAGGGCTGGGTGATATGCAAGAATTATGTTCACAATATTTTTATAATATATATATATATATATATCTCTCACAATATCCAATTACACTGTCAACCCCCCAGCTGAGGGATTGGTGAGTATTCTTGCACTGAATTTTAAATTCAATAATTAAAAAAATGAAAAACTTAAACCAAAGACATTTCTAAACGCAAACTGCTCTTCAAACGAAACGGCAATTAAAATAACTATGTGGTCAAATATTTAATAAATCATATATGACCATCTTTCCACTACTGTCACACAAGTATCCATCTATGACAACAGACATAGCATTTCTAATATATAAGATCTAAAAACAATTATAAATGTAAACATAATTAATATGATGTTAATAATCACTGAAATATATATCATGGTTCAAGGTGAACGTGTTTTTGTATTATTTTATGATTTAATCACAGATGTATGAGCTATATATAAAGTGACCCTGCAGAGTTGTGCTCACACCGAACTGCCCTGTGGAAATAATGTGAACTGAACTCGGAGCACCTCTAAGCTGAGATGGTCTGAGGTCATTTGCACCACTCATAGACGATACTATTCTTGCCAAAATAAAATCAGAAGACTGAAACAAAGAAAAAGTGAGAACCTTTTACAAACACGTGTTCCACGAGACTGCACGCCTCCGAACAAACAGCGTTTCAGACATACGCATAGATGGCTTTTCTGTCATCTGTTCTTAAAAACTTTTCTGTCATCTGTTCTCAGAGGCGTCTTACTGTTACCCACCATGCACATTAAATTTGCTACCAACTCAATTATTTTAAATCTCACGTGAATGCAGTTTTCTTGCTTTGATTTTTTAAATTATTACTGTGCATGTTTACAGGCTCAATACATCAGCATGCTAGTATATACAGTAAATAGTAAGACACAGATGGATTTTTTTTTTTTATAAATCTTAAAGTTTCCATTTTACAAACATGAAAGTTACTTCACTGTACAACAAAGATGACTGGCCCATTAAAGGGATTGTTCACCAAAATTGTTCCAAGGAAGAAAGGAAGTCGTACAGGTTTGGTACCACATGAGTGCGAGTAAATAATGACAGAATTTTCATTTTACTATCCTTGATGTTCTCAAGTGGCATCACTTAAGAATGAATGCAAAACCATAATTTTGTAGTCAATATGAATAAATTATAACATCATAAGATTTATTTTTTTTAAACCTCTTGAGTTCAGTAAACACATACCAGCCACTGAATGAACTGATATGAACTATAAAAGTGTCTAAACTCCTCCTTTGCTTATGGAGAGGGGGGAAAACAACTCCATGAAGTTACTACTACCCGTTAAATTTGGACATCAAGAGATAAAGTGTAGAGCAAAACCATATACTTTGAATGACTAAACTCCGTGAGTAAAACTTGGCACCTTCTATTCTACACTATTCCACTCAGTTTCTTCTCAGTTAGTTTAACCATGTTGTGTATGTTTTGGACAAAGATGAGGAGCTGTTTAACTTAACTGACCTAAATTACTTTGCCAATGCCAACCTCCATACCATTAATCATTCAGAACTTCACACTATTAGTGACAACTTGGGAAAGCGTAGGAAACTGATTAGAAACTTAACTGTTAGTGATTAAATTAGACGTTACAAAACGAGATCGAGTCTGCACGAGCGCATCATCAGTCAGAGAACAACAGCAGTTTAGAGTCTCGAGCGCTTGTCAGCCTGCGTTCATGGCGGCAGGAAGGTATAATGTCACACTCACTCATCCCTGCAATAACACCACAAATCACACGCTTCTCAGCTTATTAAGATAATATAGCCATGGGTGTGAAGTAAGACAGTGCCACTAAGGACAGGGGGGCACGTACACTCGCTGTCCTCCGAGGATTGATCCCATCCCCCCCCTACACGCACACACACATACACACACACACTCCCTCTGTCCTCCATCTTTAATGCAAGCTCGATTTACGCAGTGAGCGCGCGCCCCACAGAAAGATTCAGAATTTTTTGCAAAACCCCCACAAACTCACCTCTGCCGCTAAAACACGGTCATCCGGGACACGCGTCAGTAAAAAAGGCGCGATTCGTTAACTAAATAGTTTATATTTTTATATTGTAAATTAGACCTGAAGAAGAACCGCGCCTTTCCTGTGAGAAGCAATCCTAAACTGCCATCTGGCGGCTTTTACTGCTACGAAATGGCGCAATGGGAGACTGATCTGAGGTCGCCTCCTGGTGGTCATAAGATATAACACAAAGCAAAAATAAAAGCCGTGCATGAAAAGAAAATAGTTTTGGCTCGTACTCGTTATTTTATTTAAATATCATATATACAAATATATAATAAAACAATTTAATGTTTATTTTCATTAAGGATCCTCATGATCATAATTATTGTAAAGACACATTCAGTTTCAGCATAGTGGAAAAATATTCAGGGACTGTTATCAAGTACTGGAATGTATCTGGGCCTTGAATATGTCTTCAGTGGCTTAAACATATCTAGGATGGCTGTTTGGCTGTAAAACAGCTGTCTGTAACTTAAGATAAATATTTTAACACCTTTAAAATCCTTCCAAAAGAACACTTGAGAACATAAATCAAATCGGCAATACTTTTTGGCCGCTATGAGTATCCGTACAATATCTCGACCAACCAAAAAATCCCGCAGAAAATCAGGCGGAGGCAAAGAATCTTTCAATGAGAAATAGACCATCCACTCAGACGTCCTTGAGTCACGTGTTGCTCTGTGGCGTCTCTGATTGGTTACATTCGTTGTCTGTCAGGGCAGAAGCGGTTGAAGCGCTTCAACCATTCCCAAAACATAAAGATATTTGAATACTAGAAAAATTTACACATTTACCCATATTATGCACCACATACTTGTTTAGATAACTTAAATTCAAATAAATTACATGTCGATATATCACCATAACTCCCAAAAAGGTGTATTAACAATTTTAGCTCCGAAACCTATGGAATTTTATATTTGGTGTGTTTCGGCGCCCCTTATTGATAGCGCCCATTGAAGTGCAGCCAAAAGATGGTAGAAACTACAACCGTTGAGTTATTGAAAGGGCCGCAGAAGAGAGTGGGCGGGCTAGTCCATAAAGCGGCTCTGGGCGGGAGCTCGCGGTGCGGTTTGGCCGAGAGAGTGAAGTTGAACTCTGGACACAGATACACGGGGAGGGCAGAGGCGTGAGGTTTCGTTTCTTATCATATCTCAGTTCAACTTGCACCTACAGTTATTGTTTCACGTCTATGTCGTTCTGGGATTCAAGCCGTTTTGAAGAATAACACGCATTCACTCTCGTCTTGTTTCCCTCTCGTTAGCCAGTCGCTTAAACGTCACCAAACGGACTTTTAAAGTTGATTATCAGGCCTGATATCGAGGAGCTGGTGGTAATTTAAGGGCGTTGGGCGTTTTGTCGTGGTTTCAAAGATTTCTGTGCGGATTTGTTTTTCTAAGTTTTGTGCGTGGAAGTGAGACGTTCGGGCCCGCAGTCTCCTGTGTTCGGAGAGCAGATACAGGTGAGTGGAAACTTATGTGAATTCATATGACGCTTATTTTATCATGGCTTTCTTCTCCGTGTACTGCATGTAATTTGTTTTATCCACACATGAAGAGCTGCAACGTTTATTCGCTATTTGAAGTTAGCATGTTGAGCTAACTGTCTTTAGGCTACCATCTGCCAATCTTTAGCATGTAGGCTAACATATATACACACACACACACACACACAATATTTCTCTCTTTCTGTATAACATACCATTTTAGATTGATATTTAAGGCTTTGTGGCCAATAGTTGGAGATGTGGAGGATTTAAAATGTTGTTTTTGATATTTTATTGGTTGTTTGAAGTGAGTTTTGTGATACAAGTTTGGCTTGTTCAGCTAGCAGATGTCTGTTGTGTTCGTGGGTCTGGCCTGTGCGTTGAGACTAATAGAGTTGATCTGAAATCTTGCTTTCCATCATATCTGATGTAGTTTGCATATGATTATTGCTCGTCGTTTTGTTTCATTCCAGTTTGTTTGGTACCTATGACAGTGCTTATGTTTGAGATCACTCATCATGTAAACATCCCCATGTATGAGATTTGAAAGGACTGCCTGAATCCGTTTTTGACATGACTGAAAGTAAGGCGTTTTAGTCAAGTGTAGTTTTTTGTTTGTTTGTGGCTTTAGCATGATCAAACAGATGGTTAGTTTGTCAAATGTTTTCTTGATCTCTAGATTTTAAGTGTACCAATCATGTTACAAAGCATATGGCGCAATAATATTACTTGTATACAATATTATTTTATCAGTCAAAGAAAGCCAATAGCTGTTCGAAATTATAGTGTAGAGTAACTTGACAATTTTTAGACATCATCATTAGATGGCTATAGATAAAGAGGTTTGTTGTGAATGCAATCTTGCCAACAATCTAGCACAAATCAGGAACCAGTTAAGGATGCCTGGTATTTCACGAACGGTCTTCAACTTAGTTCCTTTTTCAGCATATTGAATGTTTGTAGGTTTTGATGATGTCGGCTTATTAAAAAATGCTTCCACAATCATGACATTGACCAGTCAGCTCTACTGTACAGTTACATTTTAAATGACTCAAAAGGCTCCATATAGCTATATTGCCCAAACTAGAAGGCTTTGCTCTTCATTTTGCTGGGGGGCATGTTTTCTTTTTAATGAACTACTTTAGGGTATTATTTTAATGACACTTTACATAAGGTTTTATTGGTTAACATTAATGCATTAGGTATCACAGAATGTATTAATAATGGGTAATGGTTTGTTTCATGTTTTATTTTAATTGTTTTTCCATATTGCATTAAAATAATTGTTCACCCAAAAATAAACACACAAACAAATATTTTTGAAGGATATTTCTGATCTGTAGTTCCATGCAATGCAAGTGAATGGTGACTGAAACTTTGAAGCTAAAAAAATAACAAATGGAGCATAAAAGTAATCCATATGACTCAAGAGGATTAATCCAGGTCTTCTGAAGTGATCCAATCAATTTCACATGAGAACAGACCAAAATATAACTCATTTTTCACTGTACAGCTCGCCATTGCAGGCTTCAGGCACAATCATGATTTTAAGGTTGATTACACTTTTCCTTGAATGTTACTGTATACAACTTTTAATGTAAAGATGTATCGGTACATAAAGAAATGAACCTAGATTAATTAATGGTTTAATTGTCAGTTCTTGTTAGCTAATATGTTTACTAATGTAAACTAATACAACCTTATTGTGAGGTGTTACTGGAATTGTTATAAAGAATGTGTAATTTTGGCAGCTAAGTTTAGAAAAACGTGTGTCAACTTTCTCCGTTGATGTCATTTTCATTGTCTTGGAAAATGCGTAGTATTTATAACTTTTATTTAGGAATCTTACGTGTTTATGCTGTCATTTCGATTGATTTGTTAATCTTTTTTTCTCCCGTCACCTACAGTTCCCTGGTTGTCTGGAGAGCTCTGCGTACGGAGCTAGAACCTGGACAGCTCATGACTTCAGACCAAGAAGGAAAAACTATCGTGGAGCCACAGGTGCAGCAGACACAGGACGTAAAGGAGAAAGAGATTCCTCTTTTGGTAAAGTATATGCCATGTATTCTCCCGTAATGAGTTGTTTTCTCAAGGAATTGTGATATAAGGCATTTAAACCCGGCTTAGTGTGTTGTGAAAAGGGAGTTGTGTGAACCACCCTTATGTTTTGGGACTGTGCCAAGTAGCTGATCCCATTCATACAATGTACAAGTACAGTGTCCATTACTGCACCAGTCGTTTGAGGGATTCCATGTTTGAGTGATGGGCCCATGTGAGTCACATGTTTAAATTTAAATGTGCTATTTTGGGTGTGGGGAAGGGGTAAGCAGGCATAGCATGTGTCTCTCTCTCTTCATCTCCGAGGAGCTTGTGAGAGGATCTACTCAAGTTTTTGTGTGGTGGGTAATAAGAGGCGTTTCTCCTTTCACAAATAAAAATATGGGGTGCTGTTTCAGCAAAGAGCTGAATCCTAACCTCGTCAGCGAGAGAACAAGTCTTCTTCAGGCAGAGATCCCAGAGGGTTCCACAGTGAAAGAAGAGGTTAGTGCTTGGTCCGTTGCTGATCTGGCCGAAGAGAACCCTTGTCGAAATGGGACCGTGAACACCGCTCTGGATGCCTGTAGTAAAACTTCCACCACAAACTTGTCAGCGAGGCAGCAGCCTCATTAAAGAGGGAGGTAGCAGTGTACAGGAAAGGGCAGCATTTTGGGATGCACCTGTTGGTGACCTACCTGTCCACGAGGCATCGGATATTGGCATTTACAGTAAAGGCAATAACCAGATTAAGGAAGCAAAAACACTGGATTCAGTTAAACGGAGAATAGCTGAAAATGCCATCAAGAGGGCAAAATGGTTTTGTGAAAGTCAACAGTCTCATTCTGGAGTTTTAAACAAGAGTGAAAGCACAATCTCAGTGTCCACCCTTGCACAAGATACTTGGGGCATCAGTGCGCCACACATTTCAAAGGATCCTCACTTTGACTCTCTTATTGCAAAATTGGAACAAGCACAACCATTGTGGGATGTACGCGGTGACATGGAACAATCAAAACATGTGCCCACTTCAAAACAAGCCACCACTACACTCAATAAATGCTCTGGGGGCCTAGCTAAACTGTGTGACGCAGAGAAGGAAAATTCTGAGCTATTAATCACTGACTGTAGCTTTAAAAAAGAACAGAGTTTTTACAGCATCTGCTTGATTGATTTAGAGGATCTAGGGAGTGAGTGTGGGCACCAGTCTGTGACACAGGCTGACGCAGTCAGGTACGCAAGTGCACCAGCTGTCTCTGAAAAGTCTTTGTTGGATAATTCATTACTCCCAAGAGACCACAAAATATCAGGTTCAGACCCTTTACATGAAATGACCACAACACAACAAACCGTTCAATGTCCCTTAGAGAGAAGCACAACAGAGTGTTTAACAAGTCTACCAGTAAACTTGGCACTTCCAAATGAGGCACATGGCCTACCAGATCTAAAAATATTTCTTGCTCAGGAAAATGAAAGCCCTTTATCTGAAAATGTTTCCAGTCTCTGTGAAGGAGCAGAAAACATGTGTGCAGGACATGGTCGCGAGGAAGCAAGTCATCTTACTTGTGTTCTAGAGTATGCCATTGATCAACACTCCACAGATTTGCTGGAACAAAATATACATATGTCTGTGTTGAAGTCAAGCCCAGATATTGCATTATTGCAAAGGGAGCCTGGTGACATATTTCAAAATCAGCAAGAGCTTCATGGCAGCTCTGGTTACAGGGGAACGGATTTGGTGCATAACTCTGAACCAGACATGCACAAGAGTGTTTTGGATGAATGCATCTTGAGACCACTGCAGCAAGACCTAAATAGTCTTCTGGATGACATTCCAGAGTCGGAAGTCGAACTGGAATCTGAGGAAAATTGGTGTTTAAGTAAAAGTGGTGATTATAGAGAATCCATCAGCATAAATGTTAAGACATCTATTGACATTGTCACTGATAGTGTTGATCATTCAATTTCTTTACTTGGCAGAGTAGACAGATCATTGGACCTGAAAGAATGTATTGTGGAATCTCATCAGTGTGCTTCCAAGAAGGCCCCTACTGGGAAAGTTTATCAAGAAACGCATAAGGACCTGTTACATGCTCTTACAGCTGCCAGTACAACTGTATCAGAAAAGTTAGGTGAAATGGAGAACCAAGGGATTTCCTCTGTAGATGCTTTTGGAAATGTTGAAAATCTTAGTCCTTGTCCAATTCCTTTGGCTTCTGACAAAGTGGACAGCCTGTCAGAATCACCAGGCTCTCACAGAACTGAAGCTAAACCAAGACAAATGGTAGTGCAGGATTTCATCAGGAATCCTTGCCAGTGTAGTATATTGCAAAGTGAAGAAGGGCAGACAACTGAATCCGGTGCGTTCAAAGTTGGTCATGTGCCTCAATATTTCAGCAATCCATTTCAATCAAAAATGGAAGGAATTTGTGTAGATGCCTACCACACTTCTAATGTTGAAGAGGAGACTGGATTGACTTTCAGCAGTGCTTTTCCCATTGACGAGACAAGGATTGTCTTGCAAACTTGTGACTTTCCAAATAGGGAACAGAATGTAGAACCAAATGCAAATTTTGCAAATGTCAAACAGTGTGGCCGTAACATGTCATCTCAGCTTCCCACGGACACTCCTGTGGACACCTTGAACATTGAGCAGATGCAGAAAGTCATGGATATATGTGAAGAAGAAAACAGTCAAGGTGATCTCAAAAGTTTTATGAAAAACACAAGTTCAGTTGTTGATAATGATGTTTGGACAGATACTCTGCTTTTACCCAATTCTCACTGTCCTGTGGATAAGTATCACTCTCAAAGTTATTTCACCCAAGTTAAAAACAAACCACACAATAATATATGTAATGATGGAAATCCAGAAAGCATTGCACTTTCTTTAAAACTGGTGGGAGCTGAATTGTGTGCAGTAGTTGCACAAGAGCAAGTCATGGACAATGAAATAGGAGAGACTTGTTTACAACATGATGAGAAGATGCATATTGCCACCAAATGCTTCAGTGAGGATGAACAGAAGGAACTGAAGGGGAATTGTTTATGTGCAGATGATGGCAAAACAGACGAGCTGCAGGGACTCTTTGGACCAACTTTGGAGCTGCCTAATTGCCAAAATGATGGAAATAACAACAATGACTTTTTGAAATCTGTTTGTTTGGTTGGCAGTGATATGCAAACTGCAGTATTAGGGAGCCTTGATTGGTCTTTGTCAAAATGCATGAAAAATAAAAGCTGTTGCAGTTCCCTGGACCCTTCACAACAGCCAGCCAATCACACATTAAGCTCTTCAATTCCATCCAGTCAGGAACACAAAGATCTTCCTGAAACGTGTGTGATTTGCTCTGAAATGGGAGGAACTATTGTTCACTCCTGCCTGCCTCTTGTGAGCACTGCAGAACTGTCACTTGAAACTGGAGAGGTGCAGTCATGTGACATCCATGGCAGCAATTTTGCATCCAGTGAGCATTCTGGAACAACCATGCTTCATGGTTCCCAACTTTTAGATTGTGACTCTTCTATTAGCAGACTTGGAGCCCTTGACTTTTATCAGTCTGGTTTGAAAGTCAGCATTAATGGCGTGAGTAACAAGGCCAATTATTTAAATAAGGCAATTCCGTTACCAGTAGAGCCTGACCAGCTGGACATTTATGCAACCACACCATCTTATGAGATACATTTCAATCTCAATAATGATCAATTCACTGTTTCTGAGCCGATGGAAAACCTTCAGGGCTTGGTCCACTTAGACGAAATGGAGGGTGAGCAAGTTATGCTGAATATGGTGTCAGACATTCTTGGGAAATCAGAGTTGAACGATGATGTGGACTCTTGTCACTGCCTTCCGGTGTGGGCCGAAGATCCACTTGACCGGTTTTCTGATAATCAAATGGAGACATGTGCATTGGTGTCAGTGTGGGACCAAACTGACTGTGAGACAAACATAGTTGTGCAGAATGGTGAATCTGACCCCATCATTGGCTCTGAAGATTTCAAGAGCTCTATGGCTTTTATAGCACCCTACCCTTATAACCTATTAGTGACTGAAGGGTCTTGTGTATGGGACTGGCAAAATACTTCAAGTGAAAATGAACTTGTGAGTACACTCTTCCAGCTTGTTTTGCCTGGTTATACAGTGTATTTGAATTCCTAAATCACACTTAAAATGCATGAACGTCATTGCATACGATGATAAAAATATCAAACCAGGTGCCATTTATATTAAAGAAAGAAGCATAAAGAAGTTTAAGGTTTTAAATTCGAAAACTAGACCCATACTCAAAATTAAGAAAATGTGGACACGTTTTGGTTGTCAAACTAAGTGGAACACGTACATAGTGAATATTAGTGTGCTAGGAATGTTGAGGGTAATTGACTTGGCACTATCTTGACTTGGCCAATGTCATTTTTAGTAGATATGTTGAAAACGTCTAATGTTATTTATTTATACCAAGCAACTTGGTTTGATATAGTTTCTACGGCAATGACATTCATACATTAAGTGTGGCTTAACTGTCCAAATTAATTTTGGAGCCTCTGTATCTATATGACAGTTGAATATGAAATGTAAATTCAAAGGCATTGGTTTAGGTAGTCACCCAACTATGGGTTGAATTATAATTAAGCACTGGTCAACAGACAAACCACACAAATATAACTCTCTTCTAATTTTTAAGGATTCCTCAAAGATCTCAGACCTCAATCCCAATGCAAAGGCATGGGCCAATTACATACCTAAACTGGAGGCCTCTGCTCCAACCTGCACAGATTCTCAACAGTCATGGGTAGAAACGGACGATGACCCATCAAACACCGTCTCGGGAGGTAAACATCCATAGAACTTCTATTGTAGTGGATAATATTGTGCACAGATTTCTGTTTGGTACAGACATGATTTATCAGTGTAGAACATTTTATATTTTTTTTTTGTCCATGCCAGGTTACAACAGCAGTGAAAACAAAGGAAACTGGAATGAGGAACAGCAGGTATCTACCTCTGTAGAACTGCCATTTGCAGCACAGCCAGAATCAGTATACATGGGAAGCTCAGCCAGTGAGAAGGGCATTGTGTCAAACCAGAACACCAGTATGAAAGGTAACAGCTTCGTTATTCTCTTCTGTTCACTGTTGGTCACCTTGCTTTATATTTCAGTTTTACTATGCAAGACACATGAATTATATCATTACATTGATTCCTTAATGACTGATTACTGAGTAACTGATCAGTTGATTAATTTGTTCTTTTGTGAAGGAGTGGATGACTCCAACTCCTCCAGCCAGCTAGAAGACCTTCGAGAACAGCTAAAGGCGACACTGGAGTTCTGCCTCTCTAGGTAATTACTAGCATCTTCACAACTGATCCGATTGAACAGGCCTCTTGTAACTGGCCTTGCTGGGTGCGCTGAATCAAGGCGACTTTTTTCTTTGTTTTCAAAACCATGGACTGTTTGTGGAATGTAACTGCAATGATTCCTTAAATTTAGAGATGTGACTTTCAAACCAAGCATAATATATCTTTAAAAATGTAGTTGTATGCAAGACCTGAATGAAGTAAATTATGTTTGTTCACTGTTTCGCTGTTAAATTTTCAATCACAACAACTCAAAGATTTGATTTGCTGCGATGAAGTGTTTGCACAGTAAAATATTAGTGGTGTGTTTAACGAATCAGAATTTTATGAAAACTGTGCTTGTATGTACACTCTTAGAAGCATCTGTTTTTAAGGACGTTGAATCAATGTTGGTGTTCGTTTGATGGTGACCAGGCTCTTTCCTCTTCCAGGGAGAATCTAACTAACGACATGTACCTCATCTCGCAAATGGACAGTGATCAGTATGTGCCAATAGTGACTTTGGCAAACCTCGATCAAGTCAAGAAACTCAGCACTGATGTGGATCTCATTGCAGACATACTAAAAAGTGAGTCTCACCAATTATAACTGTTGAAAACAATGCCACACTGCGACCTAAAGTATGGACAAAGTTATGAAATTCCATAACTTTGCCCATACTTTAAGTCGCAGTGTGGCATTTTGTTTTAGAATGTCAAAGTGGGCTTGGTTTGATCTGACGTTGATGCATTGTTCACTCATTAGCGCTGCCTCTTGTCCAAGTGGACAAATGTGGAGAGAAAGTACGGCCCAATCAGAACCGCTGTATAGTGATCCTCAGAGAGGTTCCTGAGGCCACTCCTCTGGAGGTAGATAAAATGCTCATCACATTTCTCTTGCTCAATAGCATCTTAATGCTCTGTTTATGATCCTTTTTTATTCTATGACATATTTGGCTATTACAGGAAGTTGAAGCGCTCTTTAAGAGTGATAACTTGCCTAAATTCATCAATTGTGAGTTTGCCTACAACGACAACTGGTTCATCACCTTTGAATCGGAGGCTGATGCTCAGCTGGTAAATGTCTCTCTTATTGCCCCTGTTTTGATAACTTTAGATTAGGATTTTTAATATTCCTACCTTGCTGTTATTAAGCTTCTGCATACATCACTTTTTCAGGCATATCAGTATCTACGAGAAGAGGTGAAAACTTTTCAAGGAAAGCCGATAAAGGTAGAGTGCACTACTGCATAGGTCTAGGTAATATCGTAGAATATACAGTACATATAGGCATTTGATGCAATCGAATACCATTCAGGCCCATCTTCTATGCATTCTAGGCTAGAATAAAGGCCAAGGCCATTGCCGTCAATACCTTTGTGCCAAAGAATGGTTATCGGGCAGTGGACGTGTCCTCAAATGTCCAACAGCGCTACACCCCTTACTACATCCCACCTGTGTATGGAGCACAGCAACAGTTCCCACTCTATCGACTAGTGACACCTCAAGGCTGGTCTGCTACCCAGAGCTACCTGGACCCCACACTGGTTAGTGCCGTGCCCTTCTGTTTAGCTCAGAGAAACCTGTAGATATGTTGTTAATAATTTTAAGGGATACAGGACTGTTTCACACATGTAGAACATCTTTATTAAATAACATTAATTGCTTATCAGGTTCCACTTGTTCACCAACAGGTTACTCAATTTCCCAGCCCTGCGTTCATTAATGGTTTTGCTGGTTCTCCGACATTTAAATCAGCCACTTCTCCTTTAACTGTCAGACAATATGCACCTCGAAACAGGTACTTTTTGTTTCCTTGACATCTGTAAAGCTACACTCAGCAGTGGCATTTGGTTACATAGCCTTAACTTTAATGCGACAGTATAGTTTGATCCTTGTTCTTTTGAAGATGTTTTTTCAAAGTTAAAGCTGTTTATAACCCCCCTTCATCTGGATAGGAGCCACAACAAAACTCACATTCGACTCATGGCAGATCGTGGAAGCAGTCTGCTGGAGAACCCTGCTGCTTTCTCTACCTTCCCTTCAGATAGAGTCCCCAACGGGACACGCCCTCCACAATCTCATCACTTTGCTATCCGACCTCGATTACCAAGCGGTCCAGCCTTTCCTCGCCGGGACCAGTTGGGAAGTGGACGAATGGAGGTGAACGGAGGAGATTACTCACTGAACACGGGGCGTGGAAGGTAACAATGCTGTATAAAGGCGCTGTGTATTGATTCAGAGGTTAACAATTTTAATTGGCTGAAGTCAAGAGCATAGTTTCCATATGAAATGGTGGCATTTTATTCCTTGGTGTTTAATTTTTCTTGTGTTTTGTTTCTTTTGAAGGAGAGGTGGCTATGGTTACAGAAAAAGGAGGGATGACAACAAGTTTCCAGTATGTCATTTCTATATCAAGATTTAACCAGCAGTTTAAATATAAATTACAGTTCCAAAAGCAGCTATCGGTGCCAATTAATTTGCAAAAGCAATATATTGGCCAACCTCTGATATTTACCTTTTGCTGCGACGAAGCAAAATTCATATGATTCATGTTGTAGCCGACATTTGTAGTAATTTAAACAGGAGAACAGTGTTCAGGTAATACAGAAAGTGCATTTTGAAAAACTTCTATTATTCCATCTGTGTATATTACAACTTATTGTTTTTTTTTTCATGTTTGTGTTTGACAGAGAGCTGCTGCACAGTCGCCCCCTCCTGCTCAGGAGCGCACTCCATCTCCCAGCTTTGAGCTTGGACTATCTAGCTTTCCTCCTCTGCCTGGAGCTGCAGGAAATCTAAAGCCTGAAGTTAAAACTGAAAACAGCCTTGACAACCGACTGTCTGATGTCGTCACTGGAGCAGTTAAAGATAAGGTTGATAATCAGATATATATTATCAGTCTTATGTGTTCCTTTTGATGTGAGTGGCCACTGCAGCATCAAAAATCATTAAAAAAAAAACAAGAGGAAAAAGAGGAAGAGAGAAACAATTCGGGGTTAAAGGGATAGTGCACCCAAAATTAACATTTCGTCTTTTACTCCATAATATTCTAAACCCATATGACTTCTTTCTTCAGTGGCAAATAAAAGGAGATATTAGAATGTCACCATTCTCTTTCATTGCATCATTTTTCCATACAATGAAAGTGAACGGTAACTGATATGAACATGCTGCCTAAAATCTTGTGTTCATATGGGGTTGGGAGTAAATTATGACAATTAAAATTTGGGGTAAAATATCCCTGTAAATTATTTGAGATCTAGAGAAGGTAACTGAATGTGCTGGGTTTTGATTGAACACTTAACTTGGACCAAGTACGGAATGCCATGTTTCACAGTAGACCTTGCTGTCAGTGAGTGAGTGAGTGAGTGAGTGAGTGAGTGAGTGAGTGAGTGAGTGAGTGAGTGAGTGAGTGAGTGAGTGAGTGAGTGAGTGAGTGAGTGAGTGAGTGAGTGAGTTTTTCAGTTCCTGGTCAAACTGTCCAGCTGTTATATTTGTTCATGTTGTCCTTGCCTGAGGAGTTTCACAGAGACTCCTTTGTCTCTCGACAGCCTCTAAATAAGGATGTGGTCACCAGCCGTGTGATCTCAGGAACCCCCAAAGAATCTGTGCAGGCTGTTCCTGCCCCTGCTCAGATCCTGGTGGACCAGCAAAACTCGCCCTCTCCAGCCCTTTCAAAGTGTGTTTTCTTTCTGATATTTCTCAGTGAATTTCATAGTCTTACTGAATAGTCTTCTGAACGTATACAATATGTTTTAGAAACAACCTGTAATGGGCCTGGGTAGCTCAGAGTATTGATGCTGACTACTGCCCCTGGAGTCGCAATTTCGAATCCAGGATGTGCTTAGTGTCTCCAGCCAGGTCTCCTAATCAACCGAATTGGCCCATTTGCTAGGGAGGGTAGAGTTACATGTGGTAACCTCCTCGTGGTCGCTATAATGTAGTTCTCGCTCTGTGCGGCGAGTGATGAGTTGTGCATGGATGCTGCGGAGAATAGCGTGAAGCCTCCACACGCGCTACGTCTCCGCGGTAAAGCGCTCAAGCCAAATTATATAGATGTGCGTATTGATTCTCTCAGACACTGAGGCAACTGAGATTCGTCCTCCGCCAACTGGATTGTCAATACACCACCACGAGGACTTGTAGTGCATTGGGGATTGGCCATTCCAAATTGGGGGAGAAAAAAAACAAAAAACATCCTGAAATTGTAATAATTTAATAAACATCAGTTGATTTAGCCCCACACAACATACAAATGATGCAATGATAAGACAATGTACACAGCATAGTGCTGTCACATAGACTGGTGTCATTTCTCAGTGCACCTCTTTCAGTGATTTCTGTCGGGTAGTAGGGAAATTTTATATATATATATATATATATATATATATATATATATATATCAGAAATCACTGAAATATATATATATATATATATATATATATATATATATATATATATATATATATATATATATATATATATATATATATATATATATATATATATATATATATTACATGTATACATGCACACAATCACCCATTATGGACCCTTTTAATATGTGGACTGCTTGGTTTGTGTTTTTACAGCCTGATACCTGTAGAAAAACCTAAAGAGACGCAAACACATCTAGAGAAATTCTCAGTTACACACGCTGCTAAAACCGCACCACTGAGCAATCCAGTGACGGTGAGTGTTCTCTACTTTGAGTTTCCGCTTAGCTTCAGCATGTGGTTGGAATCGGGCCTTTTCTGATCTCCTCTAATCTCCATTGAGTTTTGGTGTTCTTGTATTACTTGTTCAGAAGGACCATAGCCACTGTCATTAATGAAACCTGTTAAATTTCCATAATATTGTCATTTTGTTATTTATTTTTAGCCAAATATGCAATATTGCTTGTTTGCTACAGATTACATTTTTGTAGGGGCTTGTTATGACCCAATGACTTGATAGATTTGCAACTACTATGCCACACAGGCCTAGAAATAAATAGTGTGGAGTAATTGTATCAGCTCCTTTAGATTGACTCAAAATCTTTGATGACAGACTTGTCAAAATATCCCACCTTGTACAAGGATGAATTGTTAATGCTATGCCTTTTGTACACACATAACATTGAACTCAGTACAAACTCTTCGGAAGGGGCCAGAGCCAATTTGAAGAATGAAAAAAAAAAAAAGAAAAAAGGGAATTTCTTTATTTTAATATACATTTGAAAGTGTCACCATTGATATCAGTTACAAAGAATTGCCTTGATTTATGCCATGGTTTTCCCAATGTAAGGATACAAGACTGTTGCCCTAATATGGCTGATTCATTTTATTATTGTGATTGGCCAGGAGCCCAGGAAGCCAAGTTACGCAGAGATCTGTCAAAGGATACGAGAGGCACCAACACAGCAGCCGTCAGCAGATCCTAGAACTCCCAGCTCCACCGCTGAAGACATCAAGCCTCCTGACTCCGCAGAACGCAGATGCAGGGAGTCGGCACCTGCCAAATCTGTGGCGACTTGTCCCCGAGAGACAATAACAGCTCATCAGAACGCTGGAGATCGAGCAAGCGGAGGAACGACCGCTTCCTTCCACCAATCCTGAGAGCTCTGCTCTGCTTCCTGGACTGAACGGAATGAAAACTCTTTGTCGGGGCTGCTCAAAAGTCCCTCTTCTCTCAGTCTCTCTATGAGTGCACACATTGACAAGTTGTCACTGGAATCAGGGCCTACAGACAAAAGCACTTGTGCGTTAAGGGTTCTCTGAGCATTTTTGTTGTCGTTTTGGTTTGCTTAACAAGGACTTGGTTTGTTTTCCAAGGAAAATGGGAGTGAACCAGCACCAGTTTGAGATTATCTAACTATATTTAAAAACGTTTTGTCAGAGCTCATGCTTTTTTGTTCAAACTGTTGTTTAAACTTCAAATAGTGCTGTTGGGAAGAAATGCAGATTTTTGGATCGTGCTGATCTCGAAATGCTTACATTTTTGTTTGTTTTTTTTAATTGGTATGTATATCATTTTTGCTAACCTTTTGTCTTGGTACCAACTTTATTGGGCGTGATTCTGTACATGTGTGTCTACAGCGCACTCAGCGGTCCCGGCCGTTACAACTGCATGAGTGAGACTTTTGTGTAAATCTGTTTTGTGTTCCATTTTTATGTTTGGATGTTTCAGCACTGGAGTGATGTTTTGAGCTCTGAATTTTCTTTTTTTTTTTTTTTATTACACATGCTAATCCTCTATCAATTGTACTAATGTGATTATTGTAGCAGGTGTATGTATACCTGTTCTTGTGTGCATGATTTATTTTATGTTTTGGCTTTTTTCTTTTTAACATTTTAATGGCACACGTTAGTTTGCTGTATATTTTCTCCTTTTTTTTCCTACTTGCCATTTGTTTGGGAAGAATCTGGTATGATTAATCATTAAAGGGATAGGTCACGCAATAATTCAAATTCTGGCAACATTTGCTTACCCTCGTATTGTTCCAAACCCATATGACTGAAAGGAGATGATAGGTTGAATGTTCAATCTTAGTCCCTGTTCACGTTCACTGTATGGAAATGGTGCAATGGTGACTGAGGCTGTCTGTAACATTCTGAATAGCATCTCATTTTGTGTTCCAAGGAAGGAAGTCATGGTTTGGAACAAAATGAGGGTGAGAAAATTAGAGTTTTCATTTTTGGGTGAATTATCCCTTTAAATTCTGTAAGATCTTCACACTGCAAAGTCCTCAGGTTGTGAGGGGAAGTGTGTTCATGTGCCTAGTCTGCTGTGATCTAAAGATAGATGGCTTATTATTGTTTGTTATCCTGCTGTTGTGCTAGGTTTGGTCACATGGTTAATTTGGTGCTTTTATCTATATTAATGGAGGGAAAGACATTGACATGCACCAACATATATCCTATGATCTTCACCGATTTGCTTTCATATCACCACAGTTACAAGAGTGGGATCGTGTAAATTTATATAGTGGCGCATACATGAAGAACGAAAAGATCTGAGCCTTCAGCACATATGGACCAGCGCTGTTTTTCTGGGGTTTCTCCTTTATGCAGACTTTGTATTTTGTGTACATCTCACACACTTGACCTGCCCCTCGTTCATGCATATTCTGTTCATTGGTCATTAGTTCATTTGCCCATCAGTTTGAAATCGTGTTGGGTGGAGTGAGACAGTCAGTTTCTTGTTTTGATGTCTTCCTGCAGCGTGGAGCATGCGCAGAATGCTTTGAGATGTTCGTCATGCCATTTGTCTGTTGTTTATATTCTCTTGCATCTTCCCTGTGAGTAATTTGTTCCTCGTTAATCAAAAAAAAAAAAAATCTGTTAATTTTTGGACTCTGAGAATGCAACTATTTGTTTTTCCATCAATAAACAAAAGCATACCATGTTTCAAAATAATTAAGGTTTCATTACATAAATCTCGGAAGCTGTTCAAAAAACCAAACCAACAAAAAGGATCCATCACATATAAATTAATGTTTCAAGACTTGAATTTATTTAAACTTGAAAAAATGTCTCTGCCTTAACTTTTTTGATGACAGTTTGGAGTTTGTTTTTTTTTTTTCATTCAATTCCTAAAGTGATGAAAAGATGATGTGGGAGAGGCGTCACAAAGACTCAAGTCACTACATTTGTGTAGCACAATACTTCTGGGATTGAGGTGGAATTTTCATTTTGTTCTCCTCTGTGTAAATGCTTCTAGTCTGAGCTGTAGTACATGTATACAATCGGATGTGTGTGCTTTCTCTGTACATGTGTAAATAATTGGAAACCGTTAAAAAGGTACTCTAAAATTGGTTGAGAAAATGTATGGGGGAAAAAAATAAATGTTAATGAGAAACCTGATGTCAATTAAGTAGGGCTGTTTTTTTTTTTGGGGGGGTTTTTTTTGTCATGTTTCCATCTCATAACTTTGCCATAAATCCTGTGGTCTTAAATTGATCCACAAGGTGGCATAATATAAGCATACATTCTCCATAGTGCTCAACTTTGTTTGATATAAAAGCAAATAGTATATTCTATAATAGTATATAAGAGTGCTTTCCAAATTTTTCTTGTCATATTTTTTTTTTGTGTGTAATTTTGTTTTGTATACCTCAGTAACCTCTATCTGAAAATAATCATCAGCAAGGCTAATCTATATAGGTCCAAAAGTCAAATGCTTCTACTTTGTATTTTGCTAACTCAATACAAGAATTTGAATTACAAAATGTATTGTCAGCAGAATTTCAGTGAAAATTTCAATTGAAAAATTAACATGAATGTCTTACAATAGATATTTCTCTCTTACAGCATGCACTCAAGTTGGCATGGACTCCACAAGCATCTTGTGTGAATCAATGGAAGCAAGTAAATCTGACCTTTGCAAAGATGTTTGCTTACATTTGATTAGTAAGATATATTTCATTATATTATATTTAAATAATAATTAATAAAAATCCAGGGTCTCAGACATTTGGAACCCACTCTCTATTATATTGTTGATGACACTTACTGGTGTATTTCAGTGTCAGCTCAATCTCCAAGAAGCCTCTTAAAATGCCCTGAAATTAAAGGCATACTGTTTGCGTGTTGTTTATATTTTCTTGTATTTTCCCTGTGAGTGATTTGTTCCTCAGTAAATAATAATAAAAAAGCTCTTTATGTAAATTTTTGGTCTGATTGTTTTTCCATCAATAAATGAGGCATACCATGTTTCATAGTCAACAGGTGCACTCAGTAATTCTAATTCCATACACTTTTGCAAATTCTGACATCTACTCAGTCTGCTAGCTGTCCGTTCTGTGGGTGGGGCTGAAGAAAATCTAGTATTTGCACACAGCCCTGGCTCTGTAAATGGGACAAAAACAAAGTGGATCGGTTCGATCCACGCAACACTACTCCAGCCAATCAGCAACAAGGGGTGGTTCTTGCGTGTGCACAGGATGGGGGTCGGGGGCAGAGCGAGAGGGAAATTCATTGGAAGAGGGATGGCAAATCTGGCTGATGTGAACTTTCTAAACTCCAAGGAGGACAAATGGATGAGAAACAGACCAAGAGAAAAAGGTCAGACAAATATAAACTAAAAAAGAATGATTACAAGTAGAGGGCAAGGAGCTGTGTCAACATCGGCGAGGCTTTTCAGCGTGCATGAAGTTGGGGGGCAGAGCTTCCAAAGGAGTACTGAAGGGAGGGGTGTGTTTGTTTTGGCAGTTGAGTTCGAATATCAACAGTGTTTCTCAGGAATGGCTGAGTGCAACTTTAAAGGTTTCATTACATAAAGCTTTGAAGATATTCAAAAAAAACAAAACAAATAGAACCATCACATAGACGTCCATCAAAAGATGTTTACATGGCTAATGTCACTATCTGCTTATGTTTGATTTGTGAGCTAGAAATAGTGCAGAATATTAAATATGTCATTTTTTAGCTTTAAATAATAGTAAATAAAAACCCAGGGTCTCAGACTTTTCGACCCCACTCTCTATTCTATTCTGCTCTATTGCCCACTATTTAAAGAATCACTTGAAATCGTGGATCATTTGATATTTATAAACTGATAGTGCTATCTTACCAAAATGTTTGTTGTGTCTGGCCTCAAATATTAGATTAGATTCAACTTTATTGTCATTGTGCAAAATACAAGTTCAGAGCCAATGAAATGCAGTGTCTGCAGTAAATTTATTTCATTTATTAGGGCTTTTAATAAAAAAAAAAACCAATATTTATTTACTTGTTGACTCCATTTTATCTGTTTAGTAAATGTGTAATTTGAACTTCATAAGGTATTCGCTATAGTAAATATACCCGCTCTATCGCCCCCTTGCGGCTGTTAAAACCACACTCGCCTTGCGTCATGCGAGAGTGACAGAGAGAGGAGAGAGGGGTAGGAGCCGTACACACGCACACACACACACACACACACACACACACACACACACACATACATACACACATACACACCGATCAACGAGCCTCACCGTCACCGCACTGACAGTCCACATCTTACCCTGCTGACTCTAACGGCAGAGCCCTTCAGATATGGCAGGGCTTCGTTGAGAGAGGCCAAAAATCTCCCTGCACTATCATTCATCGAACAGTTTGCTTTTGGACAAGCGTCTCCCACAACCCTCCTTATGCACCGCTGCGGCGTGGAGAAACGGCAGCAGCGCTGAACAAGCAGAAGAAAGAGGACAAGAGTGATCCCCCCTGAACGGACAATGGCGGACCGCGATGCGCTGCCCCTTCCTTTGGAAGTGCGGGCCAGATTGGCTGAACTGGAGCTGGAGTTATCGGAGGGTAAGATTGTTATTATAATTGAGTTATTCTTTCGAAAATACGCCTGTCACGGAGAATCCGTTAACTGCACCCCCTCCCTCCTCTCCTCCTTACACCCCAAAACCCACCACCAACTCCACCTTTCAAACACGAACAACACCAGATGTTGGAGGCAATTATTTTCCCCGGGCTTGTGTACGGAAAGGCGTTCGTTCCGCACCGCTTTTATCCCGCCGCGTTTTCTTTGTTTCAACGTATCTGTTTGTGCCCATTCAAATTGACCTTGAGGAAATCATTCAAATCTTCAGAATTAATTATTTTCCCCCGTTAGGATTTTGAATACGCGTTCCCTCGAGACCAACGGTCACAGTTTGTCATGGAATCGTAACGTATCCTTGTTTTAAAATAAATTAATAAATAATAAAATTAATAAAAATCAAGTCGCTGTGTTGTTATTTCTAACGGTATAATGACCTTAATGGCTGTGAATAGCTGGGGTATTTAGATAAACAACCAGTTCCCCATAAAAGCCACGAACAGCCCGAAATTCATCGTGATATTATTATGAATGTCAATTGAACCGCGTACGCTCTCTCCATAAAAAAAATATTATTATCATTTTTTTTAAACACGCTTGAATTTTTGCCTCTGCTGTGATCATCTCACGAGCAAACCGAATTGACTTGAACTGTCCACTAATGTTGCTTTTCCCCGTTTTAATTATAGCGTCTGGCTGTCCATCGCAATGTGTGTGTGTTTAATTGATGTGTGTGTGGTTCGCGAAAGATCTCAACCATTTAAGGCGATAAGTGCTCTTGCATTTGTTAACCGTGCCTCAAAGTTACAGCAGACAGCAGGCCTGCATCTCAAAATGAGCCAAAACATACTGCACCAACCTGTATTGGAGGAAACAACATCATTTTATACCAGTTAATAAACAAATCACAATCAACTGCTTCAGGTCTGATATGTAGACCAACAGATAGACCAAACACAGTCTTTGAATCAGAGATATTTGCTTAGCTTTGAGCCGTTTAGGTACCAGTCAATTATGGTATTTGCTGTGATTAAGATCTTGAATGGGATGTAATAGACATTGAGGACAACACCATTTACCATGATCAAACCAAGATTGTTTCTGATGGATGGTTTAGTCATGTGGTGTCATGCAAGAAAAACTGCAATGTTCTGTCATATTCTCTATGCCTATTTAAGAGACATTTTCTAGATTGATTTGCATGAAATAATAGTTTAAAATGAAAATTCTCTTACTCACCCTCATGTCATCCCAGATGTGTATGACCTTCTTTTCTCTGCACAACACAAAGATTTTTAGAAGAATGTCTCAGCTCTGTAGGTCCACACAATGTAAGTGAATGGTGGCCAAAACTTTGAAGCTCAAAAAAGGCACATAAAGGCAGCATAAAAGTAATCCATACGACTCCGGTGGTTAAATTCATGTCTTCTGAAGCGATCCAGTCGATTTTGGATGAGAACAGACCAAGGTATAACTGCCATTTCACTTTAAATCTTGACATCAGCAGTGTCCTTGGCAATCACAATTTCAAGCTCAACTATATTTTCTAGCTCCATCAAGCGCTCTGCGCATCCGTCAAGCACCAGGAAGTGTAATCAAGCTTGAACTCATGATCACCAGTTGTACAGTGATAAAAAGAGTTATGTTTTGGCCTGTTCTCACCCAAAACTTGAGCTGCATGTAACGATTATTTTGATAATCGATTAATCTAACGATTATTAGAACGATTATTCGACTATTCTGCGATTATTGCAATGATTAATCATTAGCTCTTAACTGAATATTCAGCTTATAAGGTTGTATTAAACGTGCTTACGAACAATTACGATGACAAAATCATCTTTTAAAAATACCTCTAAATGACATTTTCTGAATTAAAGGGGGAAAATAATTTTTATTAAGTTTAATTAAGTAAAGAAATTCACTGTAATGTTATCATTGTTTTTGTCTTGTTTTCCATTTAAAATTGTCTAAAAATCCTTTTAAACAAAATACATTTAATTGAGTATAAGTGTATTTCTTTCACTTGGTTATACTTCTGCGAGTGCAGTAAAGACAAAATATACTTATAAGATCTATTCTCTAAAAGAAGTATAAATATCTTATATGCTGCTTCTCAGTTGAATAGATTTTTTTTTAAGGATTTTTTTAGATATTTTTAAATATTTGTGTCTTTATTATTATATTCAACATTCTCAGATAATTTTTTTTTCTACTGCAGTATAGTTGCTAAAGAAAATGTACATTGTTTTAGATATTTAAATTGGAAAACAAGCCAAAACAAAATCAAATCAAAAACATATTTTGTTGCAGTGTATAATGGGGCGAGGACTTCCTCTCTTACATTTCTGTTCACTTCAGTCCATCTTTAACTCACAAAAAATAAACTCTCTCGTATTAATACATTTCGCCATTACGTTATAAACTAGCTGCATTAAGTGTGCACGCTCGAGGGACGAGCGTCCCCGTGACAGAGTGTGCATCAGCCGGATAGAGTTTCAATCTCTCCCCCTTAGATCGGGACACTTTGATGCTGACTGAATAGAGAAATACCAGATTTGGAGTTTGTAGTTATTTACATGACCTGCTTCCGTATTATTTGAACTTTATTAAAGCTTTAACTTATTCAATATAACTGCATTTAAGATGTAACACGTGGGTGTTTCCTTTAAAGATACTCGACACGCAGGTTTTGCTTCAGCGGAGCGGCAGCTCAAGTTCCACTTGTTCCACAATGAGAGTGCATCTGTATTTACTTATTTTGTATTTTTGCATTATTATATACTTTGTGATCTACATCACCTGGAGCTGTTTGGAAAGTTTAGAGTGCATCTGGACTGTGCACTGTGTAATTCTTCCTCTCCTCAGTCAGACGTGAGCTGCTGTGCTCCTCTTACGCATCATCATTAGAGTTTAAAGTGATGTTACGGTAAATGAGATCAAACGACTACTCGACAACAAACATTTCTGTTGACGGTTTTTTATTTTCAACGTTGTCAATCACTTTAGAAGACATGGATTAAACCATTGGTGTCGTATGGATTAATTTTTGCTTCCTTTGTGTGCTTTTTGGAGCTTTTGGTCAAGTTTTGGACACCATTCACATGCACTTTATTAACAAGCGGAGCTATTTTTTAGATATTCTTCTAAAAATCTTTGTTTGTGTTCTGCAGAAGAAAGAAGTCATACACATCTGGGATGGCATGAGGGTGAGTAAATTATGAAAGAATTTTCATTTTTGGGTGAACAATTCCTTTAAGATCTGCCCATATGGATATTTGTTTCAGATTTCCACTGATGCATTATGTTTATAATTTAACAAGATCATTTGTAATTGATGTACTAATGCGTTATTACCATTGATGTGGTTGTCACTGGCCCAATATCTGCACTGAAATGGCAGAGCTCAAGCATCTGTGTCATTTTAAACATTTAGACTACAAAACACTTCATTTGCGGCCAGAATTGAATTTCAATGAAACCTTCTTTTTGCATCATGTAAAGATGATCCCAGGCTCCTCCATCCGTTAGTGGACATGAGTATTTTTAGCTGCCCTTCAAGCTTCGTTAGCCTTAATCAGCTCGTTTTGCACTTAAGCATTTTGCATCACTTTGCAATTGTAGTGGAAGAAAATTCTGCCTCTGATCTTTCTCACTGTGAATCTACATGATCCTTCTGAACATATGCTTGTGTTTTTGTTTGCCTTTGTGAAAATAAGATGCTCCCTTGCCATTCTAGCTTAGCTTGTGGTGCTGTTTAGCACTGTGCTCATGAAGAGGTGATTATCTCAGTGTGTTGACACAGGATGAAAGACCTGGAAATTACAGAATGTCTGCTCATCAGCTGGCGAAGAAAGATTTGCATGCGTTTACTGACCCACGGGGTCCTTAAGGGCAATTGATGTGTTTTCTAATGTTTGCATACATAGCAACTAACTTGATCATTTCACTTCCTACTTTCAGGTTTGAAATGTGTTGTCGACGTTTACATTAAAGGATCTGAACATTTACAGTTCTTATTTAGATATTGACACACCCCCAAACTGGAGACTTAAGTGACCAGTTTTGTTCTTGTAGAAGAAGAATGGCCCCACAAAGTATTTTTGTGGACCGTTGAAGAATTTTGGCACTATTCACAATTAAAAATGTCTCATTGCGTTTACAAAATATCAAACCAAGTGACATTTGCATGCAAATTATGCTAGATACTTTGCTTAGAACTAAGTTAATTTTCTTAGCCAGTTTTTTAATGACTTTTAACCAAGTGAGCTAATTTTAGTGGATGTATGAAGTCAGTTCCCATCAAGTTCACACAGGTGTCATAGCAGATGTGTAGTTCATCATGTTTGGACTTGTTCCACAAAATTTGACATCCACAAAGTGTCAGTACATTTTGTGTGAACTGTATAGCTATTGTTTTAAAATATGAAAACTTCAAACATCTTTTTGCTAAATGTTTTGCTTGAAAAGAGTGTCATATTTCTTTCAAATAAAAGCCATTGATTTGATATTTTGTTGCACAATGCACATTTATTCATGCATTTTAATTATGGCTTATAGGTTTCAATATTTTTTGGGGGCACTGTATATTATTATATATCTCTTATCTAAATACAAAGCTTGTTCTCCATTAAATGTCAGATTATTTTGACATTCACTTCTTAAAAATCATCTCCAGATTGCTCTCCAGTTCCTCTCAGTGGTCCTTTGTCTATGCTGGCAGACTCTTAATGGATACAAATTCTTCAAACTCAGTATTAGTCTCGTTCATGCCAAATAAAGGATGAATGGATCTCATTTCATCCTGAGGGCAACACTGTTAGTAAGTGAAAAATGTAAGTTGTTAAACAGGGGTCGTGCTGACTGTGGAAGAACCTGTTTTTGACCCCTTCTTTTCTGTTTAGACTGTCATCATTAAGGAATGTATCTCTTATTTTGCTGTGTGGATATAGTTTTGCACCCTTGGCACTCATTTTCTAAATTAGTTTTTTATAGAAGTAGTAGCACTTTTGAAAACCAATTTTATTTATTCTGCTTCTGCATAGAAACCCTCAAAGCTTTTTTTTTTTGACTTTCATTAACAACTTACAGAAATTGGGAAAGGATTCCAAATCCATTCATTTGTTTTAGAAATTACCAGACCCAGACAAAATCTGCAGATATGTTTCCTGCATTTTCTGCACTGATTTTGGGGGGAATTTGCCAAAATACTTAATAATCGCAACCACACAAGGGATGTGTTGAGCTTTATAACTGGCATTCAAATTCTGTGGAAATCTACAGAGCTTTCTGCAGAGTTTTGCAGATTAAGTTTCGATATGGGCCTGGATATTACTCACTCACCCTTTGTGAACATTTGATTAGTTAAACATTGAAATCTTGAGACACTTCACCGAAGAAGCTGATTGGCTGCCTCCTTGACAAAGAATGTGCTCTCATCCCAAAATGTTATTTTTGTTTCTCACCTTCAGATTTTGCTTTCGTAGATTTTTAGTCCTGTAGTTTTTGTTATTAGGCTGTTCAGAAATGTTGTTTGTTCTGGAAGTAATGTAGTTAGTTACGTATTAGGAGTATTTAGAGTTGCTGTATGCCAACTAGAGAATGAGAAAGGAAGTGATGGAATGTTCTAGAGGCGTGTTGGAGGCACTGATGAGAGCTGACAGGGGCTGTGCAGTGAGGTCGCGGAGCCGCGTGTGGTGCAAGATAGCGGTGCTGAGGTTGTGTCACTGCCAGTCACCTGTGCGTGGACATGGGGAGATAATGACATTTGCAAAATGCCATAAATTATTCGTAAGCCGTGCCAGACCATGCAGTTCTAACGTTTCATTTGACGTTTGTTAGCTATTGGGTAATTATTATTAATTTGTTTGGTAAGGTTTATTAGGAAATGTACTGTATTTTTTATTTATGCATTCTAATATGTAAGTTATCAAGCTCTTCCATGTGTGGATTGCATACCAAGGAACAGATGCCAAAGCACCTGGAATGACTTCATTTCCTCTCTCCATCTCTTTAGTCTCTGTGGGAGTAAAGAGCACACGTCCCAGTTTCCGCCTCTCTGACTATTCCGTAGAAAATGCAGATTAAATGGGACTTCCCTGTTCACAACGGGATCACACCACACTATTTTCCCTTCCTTGTATGTCTCACTTCCTCATGATCCCAATGTGGGTTAACAAACTGAAATTACTGTTTTCACAATCTGATACATATATACATACATACTGTTAGTTTTACCATATTGAGGTGTCCTGTCAAGAACATGCCTGGTCACATTTCAGCTCCAAATCAAAAGAATAAATGATATTTTACATATAGAAAATAAAAACGTGAAGAATTTTTGCTTTGTAATTAGAGCTGGGTATTGATACAGATTTACTGATTCAATTCCGATTCACAGACTCTCGATTTGATTCTGATTTTGATTCGATATCGATTCATATGGGGATATACAGTAAAGAACAGAGAGGAAATTAAATGCTTAATTTTCATGAAAATATTAACAATTATTTCCCCAAATGTTCATAAAAATAGGTCAAATTTTCCATAGGCAAAACATATTTTTTTTAATATCTTTTGATTTTGGGGTGAAATTTGATTTGTTTTCCACAGAATTCTTGAGATTTACTCTCTATGCAAGGAAACTCACACTTGTGTCTTTTTGAAGCATGACAAAGAAGATCTGTTACCACAAATTTCCTTTGACTGTTGTCAGCCTTGTGGGATTATGTCATCCTACTGACCTCTAAACTGCTTATCTGCCGCTTTTCATCCAATCACTGTTGTCCGTTGACCCTGTGACCTCCCACTCAAAGCAGATGTTAAGATCTAATAGAGAGAATTGGTATCATGCAGTTGTTTTTGTTTGCCAAAACAAACATATTATATTTCATGAGCTTGCACGAATTACGATGCCACAAGAGACAGCAAAATCCTGTTAGCATATGTTTCATGTGCTCTACCTCCAAATAACCTTTTCTTAATGATGTGTTACAGAGACTAGAGTTACACAAGTTCTGTACATGTCTGTACATATCCAGTTTTCCCAGATGTTACGCATGGGTCGACATTTTATAGCTGTTGTTGTTGTGACTGATGGAATGATATCATGGGATGTCAAACTACAAGATAACCTTGAAGCATCAGACTGCCAACCTGTAGTATTAGTGTTGCCATAGAAGCTGTGGGAAAGAGCTACTAGATTTTATTCATAGACCCACTCTCACATAATAAATGTTAAAATTTGCATCGTTTACTAGTGTAGAAGCCACTTATTGCCTTACGAACGGCAGTAAACAATTTCACACCTTGCCAGGGTGTCCGCAGGGTTTTAAAAAGTATTAAAAAGTGATAAATCAAAAGTGTCAAATTTAAGGCCATTAAAAGTGTTAAATGTGGTCTCAGAGGTATTAATTTTTCCAAATTAGGTATTATTTTTTTCAGACTATCAGGTGTCTTAATTCTGATTGAAATTATATCTACGTTCGCGTTATTTCGTTTAAATATGGGCTTTAGCATATCTCCGCACATAATCAAAGATCTTTCGTCTCCGTCTCAACTTATGTTTGACGCTGACGTCATATTCAGTGGTCGTTCTGCATCATCTTAGAACACTGCGTGCTCAACAGAAGTGGCTGGCTTACGTTTTATTTAAGACTTGCTTCAAGGCATATCTTCAACGACTGGACAACCATCGTCGTCTTCATGGGCAAATGCAAGTTTTCTGGTAGCTGGGTGAACGACCCAGCGTTTAAGGACTGGCTCAGGCCTGTAGTAGGGAATAACAGGCAGGCTTATTGTTCGGTGTGTAAAAAACATCAATGTCAACTGGATGGGAGCTAACGCACTTTGGTCGCATATGCAATCCACTAAACATAAAAATGGAATGCGTTCTCGGAGAGAGCAGTTAATTCTACCAATCTCAGCTGTCTGTACGGCTGCACCTCCACCACCACCGCCGCGAAATTAGTGCCACTGTTGGCCTACTGGCCAACGCCACGGCTCTAGCAACGCCTGACCTCCGGGTGGCCATGGGCGCCACACCAACACTGCGCGCGGAGGCTCTGTGGTGTCTGAACACTGCAGTTAAACACCACTCATTGAACTCCAATGAAGGAATTTCGGAGCTGTTTAAAGAGATGTTTCCCGACTCTGACATCGCGAAGTCATTCACGTGTGGTAAAGACAAAACCGGGTACATCATCAGATTTGGATTAGCATCGTTCTTCAAAAAACAGCTTGTTGATGGCATCAACAAGGCTGGGCCATTCGTGTTGATGTTTGATGAGCGCCTCAATCAGGCGTCAAAGAAAAAACAGCTTGACATCCATGTTCGATACTGGGAGGATGACCGTGTCCAATCCAGATACTTTGGATCTCAGTTTTTGGGACATGGAAGGGCCGAAGATTTGTTGCATCACATAAAGGTAAGTTATTTTTTATATAGCCCTACTTACGCTCTATCCTGTGATCACTCATTTGAAGAGTTATTTATTCACAAAGATTTTGTATATTATAGGATGATGTTGGCTAATTTACTGTTGGTTACACAAAATAATAAAATTGGCCAAAGTCCTGCAGTTACTTGAATGAAACATGTAGGCCCACCTGCATTTATTGACCTGTGGGGTATAGCTCAAGGTACAAGAAAATTATGTTTTTAGTATTTTGTTAAATTCAACAACTTATCACAGTTATGTAAGGGATAATGTATAGCGAGGCGGTTGTTATAACGAATGCTACCACCCTGACAGGATGACTAGGAGCCCGAAGCGGAGGGATCTTAATCAGCCTGAAGGGGTGGTATTCGCTATAATGACCGCCTCGCTATACATTATCCCGCTTATTACATGGCTACCTACCAAATAAATCAATAATTTGACCCAAAATATTGATTTAAAAAGGAGTTTATTGATTTAAAAACGATTGTTTTGCTTCCGCTAAAGAAAATAGTCCGTTCCGTCTCTGAATTGCGTCCATGGCAACGCTCTGTTTTTCATGGCAACGCTCTGTTATGCTAAGCAGCGTCTGTTATCAAGAAATAACAGACTGCATTCTACATTGGAATTCTACCAAGCCATGTAATAAAGAAATTTAATATTTGGCTCAGGTTTTGTTGTTGGAAAAAAAACACTAAATAATTTAATTGCTGAATTACCAATTATTAATTGAAATCAAATGTGTATGCAGTAATGCTTCTCCTTAACCAACCTTTGTGAATGTTGAGATCTATTTGAGATCCTGTTGAGATTCTGCCAGAGCGTTTTACTTCTTTCACATGGACAAGCCACCTTGGAGAGGGGCTTCTCCATTAACAAGGAGGTGGAAACCTGTAACCTTCTAGGTGAATCCTTGGAGGCACTGAGGTTAATCTGTGACAATGTCAGTAGCTGTGGTGGTGTCCTCAAGGTGCCTTTAACCAAGGAACTGCTGGCTTCTGTGGCCTCAGCAAGGTCCCAGTACAGGCTCTACCTGGAGCAAGAGCGTAAAAGAGGGAGAGTGATACTCAAACACAGAAAAGGAAGGCCGCAGAGGATCGAACTACAGGAGCTCAAGCAGCAACGCAGAGTCCTGGACGAAGTCTGTGCCATCCTTGAAAATGATGCCAACAAATTGGCCGAGGAGGCAGAGGGAAAGCTGGGTCAAAAATGGCCCAGCTAATCACCAAATCAAACACACTTAGAAGGAGACACAAGGAGAAAAAAGAGGAACTGGTCAAAATGGACAAAACTATTGAGGAAAAGGCCATGGAATTAAGGCACTTTCCATAGGATTTTATGCCCACAAGTTCATATTAGGGCTATAGCACAAGTGCAAACAATAGTTCACCAGTTCATGTAGTGGATGCCAGTTTGTGAATCAGCAACAGTTCATAGAAGATGCCAGTTTGTAATGCATCAACTTGCAGTGAATGCCAGCCAGTGTGCTGGAACTATCCATTCTCTCCATTGCACATTTTATGTAGTTTGTTTTATTTTTATTTACTAAGTGAAATAAATATGTGCAATATGTTGTCAACATCAGTCTCTAACTCTATTCTTTTTTGTATGTTATATATGTCAAAATCTGTGTAAATAATAGAAAGGTCGCTGATTAACACTTGCAATTCAGTGTCGTGATGGTTTTAAAAAAAATTCTGAAGGTAGTAAAAAAGGTATTAAAAAGTAGTAAATTTAACTTAAGGATTGCTGTATATACCCTGCTTGCTGACTGGCTCCAAGCCTTCAGTGTAGCTAAATTATTTCTCTTCCCAGTTTTGGAAGCATTTTTTGCATTTCTTATAGGGGTAACTAGACTGACTGAATCTTTTTGGCCGTTTTACTGTTTTATAAGGCTGTAACTTAATGCTGCATTAGTAAACAAACCCTCATTCAAGGACACAGCTGCTCAGAGCAGTGCCTGCTTAGACTTTTGACAACTCAGCAATGCAGTCTACAACGTAAACCTCCACATCCTGTTCACACTGACCTTTAAACCCATCACTAAGTGAAAGGTGTATGCTCATTTCCTCTGACTAGTGAACTTGCCGTCTGTCCCGATTATAGGCTGAAAAATGTGCTAGGTAAATGAGAGAGACATCTGTTGTTCTTTATGTCATCATAATGTATGTTATTTGTCTTGTTTTTTGGGGGATTTTCTCCCCTTTTCTCCCCAATTTGGAATGCCCAATTCCCAATGCGCTCTTAAATCCTCCTGGTGGCGTAGTGACAATCCGGGTGGTGGGGGACGAACCTCAGTTGCCTCTGTGTCTGAGACCATCAATCCCCACATCTTATCACGTGGCTTTTTGAGCACGTTACCGCAGAGACGTAACATGCGTGGGGGCTTCACGCTATTCTCTGCGGCAACCACGTACAATTCACCATGCGCCCCACCGAGAACCACACATTATAGCGTCCACAAAGAGGTTACCCTCGTGACTTAACCCTCTCTAGCAACCAGGCCAATTTGGTTACTTAGGAGACACAGCTGGAGTCACTTAGCTGGATTCGAACTCTTGACTCCAGGGGTGGTAGTCAGCATCCTTACTCATTGAGCTACCCAGGCCCCCATAATGTATGTTTGAGATAAATGAGTGCTGTAAATCAAAGGTTTTCAACTGGATTTTCTTCAGGACATAGACTTTACATTGGTCACCAAGTGGCGACCAAACATAGTACCAAAATTCTTCATGGTATAAAAGCAAACAGAAATGTCCCTTAAAATCAAATATAAAAATTTATTAATATAACCATGAACTGCATTGGCCCAACAATACACTCACTGAGCACTTTATGAGGAACACTATAGTCCTAATAAAGTGGTCAGTGTGGTTTTCTGCTGTTGTAGACCATTCGCCTCAAGGTTTGACATGTTGTGGATTCTTAGATGGTATTTGTTATGTTCAGAAAAAAACATATTACTGCCAAATCCACAGTAAAAAATATTCTATTTGGTAACAAACACTTTGAGAGATTTGCTCTCACTACAAATCACAATGGTTTACAGGAACCATAGTTTAACCATGGTATTTGCAGTAAAATCATAGTAACCACAAAATTAACATGGTTACTGTCATGTTTAAAATACTATAGTAAAATCATGTTTACTATATGGAAACTGCAGTATTACTGTTGTAAAACAATGGTTAATTTTATCAAAATTATGATTTCTGCCAGTCATGGCTACTACAATATTACTATAGTAAAACCATGGTTAATATATGACTACTACAGTATTAATAAATAAAACCATGGTTAGTTTTCTTTAGTGTTCTTAACAAAAAAAAAAATTCTTCTCTAATTACTAACTCAACATTAAACGTAATACCTGCATTTATGCTACATGCATGAACATAAAGTGCATTTCATACTCAAATCAACATATATTCAACATTTGGCAGCTGTATATTACTTTAGAAGGAAAAAACCTTGCTTTTAAAATGGATGCTGACGCAACAAAAGTGTTTTAATCATACGTAGAAATCCCACACCTTTATCAATGGAGTAGGGCAACATAACTTTAGTAATGAACACTCCAAGTGCTTTAGTTATTGTTATTGTCTGTCCGAACTAGCTCTGAGTTCCTTAAAGACGGAAGAGCTTGTGTCTGTGTGCAGTTTCGGGCTCACCTGCGGCTCTGTGTGTGCTGCATGCTATCTATCCTCGGGTAATGTCAGTGTAAATAAATAATCAATCATTGATGTATTACCAGTATACGGCACTCGCGTCGAGCAATGTTTGCAAACAGACCAACGCTGTTGACTGCAAGAAGAAAACTTTCCCAGACAGGAGACTTGAATGATGCAGGGGCTTCTCTATCTTGCGGCTTGTTTTCTCAGTTTGCCATTTTCAACTTGTGCATTTAGTGGAGGTAATAACGGCGTAGGGCTGCAACTAATGATTATTTTGATAATCAAGTCAAGTCAAGTCAAGTCAAGTGGTTTTTATTGTCGTTTCAACCATATACAGTTAGTACAGTACACAGCAAAACGAGACAACGTTCCTCCAGGACCATGGCGCTACATAAAAACAACAAAGGACCAACACAGGACCACATGAGACAACACAACGAAATAAAATACCTATATAAAAAACCTATATATACCTATATAAAGTGCACGTGCAAACATGTGCAAAGTATGGGACAGTACAACAAATTACTGACAATGAACAGGACAATAGACACAGTGCAGCGCCGACCAGTACTCAGTAGTGCAAAAAGATGACAGTTTCTAAAAATGTAAACATAACATACTATGAGATAGTGTTCTATGCACATAGCAGTTATTGAGGTAGCAGACAGTTATAAAGTGACAGTAATTAAAGTGCAACTCAGGACACGTGTGTGTCAAACCAGTCTCTGAGTATTGAGGAGTCTGATGGCTTGGGGGAAGAAGCTGTTACACAGTCTGGCCGTGAGGGCCCGAATGCTTCGGTACCTCTAGCCAGACGGGAGGAGGGTAAAGAGTTTGTGTGAGGGGTGTGTGGGGTCATCCACAATGCTGGTTGCTTTGCGGATACAGTGTTTTTTGTAAATGTCTTTGATGGAGGGAAGAGAGACCCCAATGATCTTCTCAGCTGTCCTCACTATCCAATTACTCTAATCAACTAATCTAATTACTATTAGAACGATTATTCGACTATTCGGGATTATTGTAACGATTAATCATTAGCACTTAACAAACTATTCATCTTGTGCCTTGACTTAAAAGATCGTATTAAACATGCTTACTAACAATAAAGAGGACAAAATCATCTTTTAAAAATACCTCTAAATGACATTCACTGAATTAAAGGGTAACTAAACCCTAAACCAACTTTTTTTAGTTAATGATCTGTAAGCATGGGGCTTTATTAGTACTGGTCATTGATTCAAGTAATTTTTTTGACATTTGTGTATAAAGTGTTTTAATTCTACAATATATGGTGTAAAAACGTCTTAGTGCTGCCCTCTTCAGGTTGAACGGTGGCTACTGCAGTTGAATTTTCCTATTGGCTGTTGCGGTACTTCGTGACGTAAGCGGTAACAGCTGACGTAAGCAGTTTCCAGCTCACCACGCCAGATTCATGTACATGTCGTCTTGCGACCGTGTGAGGAATAATAATAACAGAGTCTGACAGCAGCTGTCAATTAATCCGTCACTACGAGTCTCAGGTGCCCCCCAGCTCAGCCCCGCACTCGGTTCGTTCCCTCTATCCCCGCCGGGGTCTGCCCACTTTTCCTGCATTTTCAAATATTTCTAGTGGGTGGAGTCAGACTCTGAGCAGGTGTTTAGTTACCCTTTAAAGGAAAAAATATTTTTTATTAAGTTTAATTCAGCAAAGAAATTCACTGTAAAAAACTTATATTGTATCAAGTGTTTTGTCTTGTTTTCCATTTAAAATGCTCTACTTGAGAAGCATCATATAAGATATTTAGATAGAGAATGTATCTTGAATAAGTGTATTTTTTCTCTCGATCATACTTCTGCTGTGCAGTAAAGTAAAAACATACTTATATTCAAGATATACAGTACTTAGGTAAATATACGTTGTTTTAAATGAGTTTTCTATATTTACATGGGAAAACAAGCCAAAACAACAAATCAAAAACGTATTTTATTGCAGTGTATAATGGGCGAAGACTATCCTCTCTCACCTTTTTGTCCACTTGATTTCGATCCACTTTCAACTCACAAAAAAAAACAAAAAAACATTTTCTTCATAAAAGAGCTGTGTATCGCTAATTTTCTTCATGATAAGACACACACCGCAACACATGTGTTATGATTCACTACGTGGCGCGCTATCACGTTATAATGTAGTTGCAGCAAGTATTTTTCTTATTTTGTAATTTTGTATAATTTCCTCATACTTTCCGATCTATACATCACCTTAAGCTCGCATGCCTTCATTCGATTTTAATGTGATCTCATGTTACGTTAAATGAGATCAAATGACTATTTGACAATGAAAATTTTTGTCAACAATTTTGTATTGTTGACATTCTCAACAACATCGACTAATTGTTTCAGCCCTAATTTGGCACTTTATTTTCTTTGCCAAACTGTATGATCCAGAATCGTCATTAAACTTGAGATGAACCGCGGTGCAAACATCCTGATCTCACGTAAAATTCGGCAAGTGTGTGCCGAATTTGTTTTAGCAGAAATCGGTATACGTTGACCGAATGTGAAAACACTGCCTCCAGATGCTAAAGCGGTAAGTGTTTCAGAGCACATAAACATGTGTGACATCCGTTTATATCCAGGAAAGTTCACCAGAAGCTAGTTGTAAAAATAATTGTTTTCAGCTGAACAGGGTGTAAAACAGTGAAAATAAATGCTTATTTTATTTAATCTACCCCCCAACCAAAACCCAGATCTAACCCTAACCATTAGTGGAGACAAAATGCAATGTTAGGTATAAAAATGCAACCTCCTTATCATGCTCATGATTTTTTTTACAAACGTGATTACTTCCTCGTTTGAATGGAGATTGAACTGTGGTCTCCCATTCGACTGATGCAACGCGCTAAAAGTTGTGCCACGATGGAAAGTAATTGTTGTTGAGCCGTTCCAATTATTTCCGATTGGAGATAGGGTATGTCAGTGAGTCTGCATACTTTTGCTGATCCTAAGGTACCGGAACTTTCGGAAACAGCATGCCGACTTCCTGTGTGATCATGTTTGCGCAACTGCTTACCGAGCCGTGGGTGGCGAACCGTGCGCTTCAGTTTTTTTTATCGGGAACCATTACACCCCTAGTTGTGTCAGGAACCCCGCTCCCTCGCTCCGCCCCCTCGAGCTTCCACGCTCGTTCCGCCCCCTCGAGCTCGCACACTCGTTTTGCTCCCTCGAGCTCGCACGCTCGTTTTGCTCCCTCGAGCTCGCACGCTCGTTTTGCTCCCTCGAGCTCCCATGCTCGTTTTGCTCCTACGAGCTCTCATGCTCGTTAGCAGGTCTCCCTCCTCGGGCTCACATGCCCGCTCCCAATCGCCAGAACATTATGTACACCTGCACTCGTCTCAATCTCCACATTAGTTTCACCTGTACTCGTCTCATCACCTTTCATTGTTTACACCTGCACTTTCCCCTATATATATATCACTGCCCTTTCGTCTCACGCCTGTTGGTTATTGTGTTTAGTTTCCCGTCTCTTTGCCCCCCGCTAGTCTCATCTAGTTTTGTACTCCTCTAGTTACCCCTTAGCTTGCCAGCTCCCCCTTGTTCCCCTGTCTTTTGCTCCCACTAGTCCCGTCTACTCTGATCCTGTTTCCCGGCTTCGACCTCCGCACTCTCGTTGACCACTCTCTCCCGGATTTGCCCCTTTACTCGACTTTGTTTCCCCGGCTTTTGACCCTACGCTTCCCTCGACAACTCTTCTCTGGATTTGCCCTGTTTGTACTTTTGCCTGCACTGCTATTAAATAAAAGCAGTTTCCTCCGACATTGTGACTGTCTCATCTTGTGTGTGTGTGTGCGGGTTACAAAATAACCAACCTCACCGTAGACAGTCACAATACCCCGTGCTGAGGATTTGCGCAGCTCACTAGAGCGGAGGTACACGTCACATTCAGCGCGAGGAGCTACTGTTTGGAGAGATGACCACGCGCTCACGGCCCAGGGGCAGCAGGTATGCACTATTTCTGATTTATTTCACCCTGTTTCACCTGTGTCTGCCCCTGAGCACGTTTATGCATTTCGGAGCACCGTGAGCCTTCAACCCCCTGAGAGCGGCCCGACTCTTGGTTTTGCGCCAGGGGAGCCAACCCTTAGATGCTTATGTTGTGGATTTTTGTGCCCTGGCTAACCAGGTGAATTTTGATGAGGTGGCTCTAAAAGAAATTTTTCAATATGGACTGAATGAGCCAGCCTCATCATTCATGCCTGGTGGTCGCTGCTCTCTCAACCTGGCTCAGTTTATTGACCTCGCCCTACTGTACGCTGGTTCCTCGTTTACTGTGGGGGAGGCAGAAACTGAACCAGCGTTCCATACCACGGCCCCTGTCTCGAAGCCTACCACGGCCCCCGTCTCGAAGCCTACCACGGCCCCGTCTCGAAGCCTTACACGGCCCTAGTCCCGAAGCCTGACACGGCCCTAGTCCCGAAGCCTGACACGGCCCTAGACCCGAAGCCTTACACGGCCCTAGCCCCGAAGCCTGACACGGGCCCGAGTCCCGAAGCCTGACACGGCCCCAGTCCCGAGGCCTGTCACGGCCCCAGTCCCGAGGCCTGTCAATGGCTCCAGTCCCGAAGCCTGTCAATGGCCCCAGTCCCGAAACCTGTCACGGCCCCAGTCCCGAAGCCTGTCACGGCCCCAGTCCCGAAGCCTGTCACGGCCCGAGTCCCGAAGCCTGTCACGGCCCCAGTCCCGAAGCCTGTCACGGCCCCAGTCCCGAAGCCTGTCACGGCCCCAGTCCCGAAGCCTTACACGGCCCCAGTCCCGAAGCCTGACACGGCCCCAGTCCCGAAGCCTGACACGGCCCCAGTCCCGAAGCCCGACACGGCCCCATTCCCGAGGCCCGTCACGGCCCCAGCCTCGAAGCCTGGCACAGCCAGCGAGTCAACGCCCATGCCTGCCACGGCCAACGAGCCAGCGCCCATGCCTGCCACGGCCAACGAGCCAGTGCCCATGCCCGCCACGGCCAACGAGCCAGCACCCATGCCCGCCACGGCCAACGAGCCAGCGCCCATGTCTGCCACGGTCAGCGAGCCAGCGCCTGTAGCCTCGACCGCCCCAGAGCCAGCGCCTGTAGCCTCGACCGTCCCCATGGCCACATCCCCTGTTGGCCGAAGACGTCCGAGAAGGAAGAGGGCCCCTTCTCCCCAGTCTCGTCTTGTGCTCAAGACCGCAGAGGTTTAAATGACAAGCTTTGTCATTTAAACTCTGTTTTTGATAACCTACATCGGCTCACCATAGAAATGCATAGATTAAATTACTGTCATGTCATCATTTACTACTCCCCATCATTTCATTCCAATTGTATGACTTAAGGTGTTTATTGTTGCCACCACTACCACCACATTCCATTTCCAGTAGTTTCGGACTGTGCATTTACATCTGCTCCAATAAGTGTGCCTCACTGACTCACAGTCAACTAAATAAACTTGCCTGGATTGAAATAATTTCATTTTTTCACTGTTTCAAGTTGGATAATTATCCACTGGCATCGAAGTATGTTATTTTTTATGCTGGTTTACCATGTATATTAATTTGCTGATATGCATTGCGAGTTGCATAGTCATGTGATTCTCTGTGCAAGTAGATGTGCATGCATGCACACAGACAGACAGCGGTGCACAATTTGTGTTGCACAGCTGGACAGCAGCAGTCGCAGCGGTTTCGCTGTCCATCTCCTGTGTTTGAAGCTGCTATAGGAATGCAGTCATGTGGTCTAAATCAAGTCCTCTTAACAATGTGCTTGTGTTTCCAAGCATTAGGAGACCAATTCCGTTTCTCTTATCTGTCCACACAGCTTTGATCGGTATCATCACTTGTTTTAAACAGTATTTTGCTTGCAGAAGATGCAGTGAACGCTATAAGCAAAGCTTATGTAATGTGAAAATGGGGGAGATAAAGTGAGTAACAAACAGAGACAAAAAGAGTCAAATAAATCAGTCACAGAAATCCTTATAAATTCTTTATTACCCTGGAATCAATATTTGATTTTACCCTGCTCTGAGTGGTCAACTCTGCTCTGCTCTTTCTCGAACAATGTCCATAATGTTCTCTTATTTCACAAACAAATAAACATCAATTGAAAGCCTGGGATTTCATTTTCAAATCAGTTTAGAAATGATGTAATCAGGTCATAGAGGTTTCTAGTCAGTCAGTGAAGTATACATATACAGTATACTGTATACAGACACAACATTAAAACAACCTACCTAATATTATGTAGGTCATTCTGAGATGCTATTTTTCTCACCACAATTTTATTAAGCGGTTATCTGAGTTACCGGAGTCTAATGTTCTGGTCATTTTCTCTCTCATCGTAAAGGTGTTTCCGTCCACAGAACTGCAGCTCACTGGATGTTTTTTGTTTTTGGCACCATTCTGAGTAAATTCTAGAAACTCCCAGGAGATCAGCAGTTACAGAAATACTCATACCAGCCCTTCTGGCACCAACAATCATGCGATTATCTAATCAGCCAATCATGTGGCAGTTATGCAGTGCAAAAAATCATGCATATATGGGTTAGGAGCAGTTAATGTTCACATTAACCATCAGAATGCTGAAATTTTTTGATTTGGACCGTGACATGATTGTTGGTGTCAAACGGGCTGGTTTGAGTATTTCTGTAACTGCTGATCTCCTGGGATTTTATGGTTCAGTATTATCGTGATTCAATATGATAAATGTATTTTTATTTATTATTTTTCTCCCCTTTTCTCCCCAATTTGGAATGCCCAATTCTCAATGGGCTCTAAGTCGTCGTGGTGGTGTAGTAACTCTGCGTCTGAGACGGTCAATCCACACGTCTTATCACGTGGTTTTTTGAGCGTGTTAACACAGAGCATGTACCGCATGTGGAGGCTCATGCAATTCTCCTCGGCATCCACGCCCAACTCGTCACGTGCCCCGCCAAGAGCGAGTACCACATTATAGCGACCACAAGGAGGTTAACCCAACGTGACCATCTAGCAACTGGGCCAATTGGTTGCTTAGCAAGCCTGACTGGAGTCACTCAGCATGCCCTGGATTCGATCTTGCGACTCCAGGTGTGGTAGTCAGTGTCTTTACTTGCTAAGCTACCTAGGCCCCCAATATGATAACTTTTAAATGACAAAGTATGGCAGAATACTTTTTTTTTTTTTTTAATTGTTGCTTCCACTCAGCACATTATTTCTGTTTGAAATTAACTAAATCTCACGTGACGTTTGTTCCTCTGTTGCATACACAGCGTGCGCTTTCAACTTCTCACATGAACGTGCCATAGCGCTTGCGTCACTGATGCGTGGACTTAAAGTTTTAATTATAAATTTTCTTCTTACACAAACTTATCGATTTGCTTCAGAAGATATTAATTGATAGACTGGTGTCATGTGGATTACTTTTATGCTTTTATGCTGCCTAAATGTGCCGTTTGGACCGTCAAATAGCCAGCAGCCTGATGGCACCCATTTACTTACATTATAATGACCTAAAGAACTTCAAAGTCTTTCTAAAAATCTTATTTTTTTTTGCTGAAGAAAGACTGTCATGCACATATGGGATGGCATCAGAGTAAGTGAACAATGAGAGAATTTTCATTTTTGGGTGAACAATTCCTTTAAGCATTTCAAGGGCCCTGTGCTAACCCTGTAAACAGTGTAGGAAACAAGTGCAGTAGGGATCAAATCAATCAATAAAGAGATTATGATGTTTGATGGGTCATTTCATTTATGATCACATGGACAGAAAACAATGCTTAAAATTTCTAAATATCGGGTTTTGCCTCGATATGTTTTTTTGGTTTGCGATATATCGAAATTCTATATATCGTCCCATCCCTACATTTTATACATGTTGCTATTATTTTTATTTTATTTTTCCAAATCGTGCCATTAGTGTTGAAATTTTAAGACACTGTGTCAACATTAGAGACCTCTACGTTCTGTTCCATTCCATTGTGCTTGGTCTAGAAGCTTTTGAACGCTCTGTGAACGTTCTATGTATTTGGCCCCTTACAAATTTAAGACAGGTTAGTTGACTTGGTAAAAACGGGTTAGTAGAAACCAGCCGACTACTCAGTTTTATAAATATGTAATTTTGCACATCCCTAAAAAGACAGTTGGATTTTGTGTTGATTAAAGCTAGTGGATGTGGACCATTTGTTAAAACGCAGGACAAATGGGGCCCATGTTTAGTCCTTGTGGAATGAAGACTGTGTGTGGATATTAAAGCAACTGTAATTAGAAATGCCTGTTTGACCAATGAGAAGAAAAGGCATTTCTGCTATTTACACCATTTAGACAGGACTGTTCTGTTCAGTCAGTATTTGGTTGTTGCACGGCCTCTTTCCAACTGTTACCCTCAGCTCATGAATCCAGCTAGTGGCAAGCTGTCAAATATGTGACTTTGAACAACTTTATATGTCAATGACAAATCTTGGAATATCAGAGCATTGGATGTTTTGAAAAGAACAGGACACTGGATAGGATCTCTCCACACAAACACAAAGAAAAAAAGAGGCGAGCTTTTGGCCAACACTCACTGTTTTCAATTTCACATTCCCTGCATGGGAAAGAATGTACTTTGTGTTTTTGGAAACAGCAGTATGGGTTGTTAAAGTGTTAGCGGCCATGGAATATTACATTTTGTTCTACGGCACATTTCTAAACGTTGGTAAATTAAGAAAAGGGAGAGGTTTGAAAGATTTGAGGCTAACAAAGAAAATAAAACATGGCACAAACACCCATGAAACAAAAGGAGAGTTAAAGAGAAAGAATATCTCTGTACAAAACCTAGTGTCCACATAGACTGATGATTTCTAACACTACAGTGTATGTCCTAACCAGTGCAGCATGATAGAGTTAAAAGCACTCAAAGCAAATCGTGTTCACATAAATCTGAGTTTTTGTCTTAACCAGCTGTGTCGAGTGACAGGACATTTTGTTAATCGCTTGGTTTCTATTTCTGTGCTGTTGTGCTGGGAAGCCCTGCCCACTATGCAATCTCATTGGTCCAAAATCCCACTTCACATTGTAAGATTTATTCATGTTGTGCAGGGGTTTCTCGTTCATTGTGGATGGATAAAATATTTATTGCTGGAAAGTTGTTGCATCACTCTTGGTTAGGACACATTGTAGGGTTGCTGTCAACCTTTAGGCACAGCCTTCGCATCGGAAGGCTGCTTATGATAAAGATGCTATCTAGCTATGTAGGCAAAAGATGGCTGCTCACTAGGTTTTGGACAGAGCTACTATCTCTCTTTTTCCCTCCTTGATCTGTTTAGTTTAACTCTCAGGTCTCTCAATCTATCCTTCTTGATTTTCCAACTTTTAAAATGTGCTATAAAGCAAAATGTGAAAATCCCTCTGCAGTATTTTCATGACAGATACTGACAGATTGTCACCTGGATTGTTATCCAAACCATCGTCATGACAAGCACATTGACGAAGAATGCTGGATATTATTGTTCCATGGCAAGCACGATATCATGGTCGGTCAATGCTTCTAGAATATTTTTTTTTTAAAAAGACAAAGAAAGAAAGATTTAGGCTCATGAGTCATAACAGGCCGCCTGCCACTATGCACCCTGACTCTCTTTAATTATTCAGATTTGCCAGCCCAGAGGCCCTGCCTCTTTGAAACCATGGACACATTAAGGATTGTGGATGACAATGCGCTCTATTCATAGGCCATCTCTGAGCAGGCCTTTTTTAGAGCTCAGGAGCATGTGAAGGCTGTGGTATGAGAATGCACAGGCCTTTGTCTCATGGGAGGGTTGGCATGTGAAGAGTTGCTCTCTTTTTGGCTGTGTGTTTTTTGTCATCAGCCAGACTTGCTACAAGTTATGAGTGTTTTTCCTTTTTTATGGATGTTCGAGCTACATCTGTGACTCATAATGTGACCTAAATTCATGTCCTGCCATAAACACCTTTTGAGCTTGTACATATCTGTACAGTGTGTTTGTACTATACAGTAGATGTGCAAATCTACATATTTCAAAAATATTTAAAATATTTTATTAGTCAATCGGTTAACTGAACGACTACTGGAATATTCATTCTATTCGTAGTAGTTCACCCAAAAAATTACAATTCTCTTATTATTTACTCATTCTTATACAGTATCAAACTCTTATGACTTTCTTTTTATTCTGCGTAATACAAAGGAGATTTATTTAAAGATATATGATGTGTTTTTGTTCATAAAATGCAAGCCAATGTGGTCATTCATTTCAAGTTCAAAAATGAACATAAAGTCAGCATAAAAAGGCAGCATAAATCACAGGCAAGGAAATGTGAACAGGCTTTTGCAGATAGATGTCAAGAATTTTTGTAAAAACTGTTATATTCTTGTCTGTTACTTACCCAAAGCTGATTGTATCGCTTCAGATGACATGGAATAAACTACTCGAGTCAAAGGATTATTAATTAGGGCCTTATTAAATACTATTCCTAAGGTGGTCCTTTAAAATTAGGCTGGTTTCAGGTTCACCTGACCCTGATTGGACAGGTTGTTTAGGCATCTAATCACTAGGATTGTAAGTGTTGATGTGCATATGGGCATGTGTGAGCTCCATTGTCCAGGTGTAATGTCCACAGAGGTGTGCAAAGAGTGAGTTGTGAAGCTGAACAGGCTGCAATATTGTGAAAGAAATGCATATTTTATAAACTGAATCCCCAAACCTAAACTGAACAATCACTGAAGTGAAATTTAATGTAAGGTAAAAATGCAACCTCCTAATCGTGCGTGTCACTGATTTTTACTTCCTGGTTTCAATGCGGCATCCGAACCCGCCACAGGGGAGGTCTGAAAGGAGATAGCGCTTATCAGTGAGGCATAATGTGGCCGATCCTAGGGTACTAGAACTCTCAGAAACAACATGTCGACCTTATGTGTGATTATGTTAATCCGACTCGCCCATCCCCATTGAAACCAATGCATTTGCAGTGAAACTGTAGTGTGTAGGTGCCCTTTGCAGGTGTTTACATAAGATTCACTCTTGCTCATGTTCATCAAAATGGAACAAAATGCAGGGGTCATTATTAACGTTTAAAAGTTTGTAAACTTGACACAGCATTTTTAAAACACAACGCTCTAGGACGCTCAAAAACAGAGGCTATTACGTTCATGTGAATGGCTGTTGCGACAATGCTTTAACCAAGCACGAACCCGCCTCCACATGTGTGGACGTTGTATTTTGGCTTCGCTATTCAAAACACATAATTTCAATGTATTAAAACTGACTTAATAATGTTTACAAGACTCTATACTGTAATTTAATCCTTGTGCTGTGTTGAAATGTTTGACTTAATTTGGTGGTCCACATCAAATATTACCAGCATATAAAAACAGCTTATATATCTCTCATGATATATTATTACCAAATATTGGATTAGATCTTTTTGTCAACTTGTTTTCTTTCAATTAGCACAGGTTTTGTATTTCTTTTTGGAACTTATTGATCGTAGGCCTCATTGACGTGAGCTAATGCACCTCTCCTTTTGAGTGAAAAAAGTATTATTTGTGGATAATTTTGGCAATATTAATTAAAATATAAAAACAATCTGTACTATTTATCACACTAGTGTGCTTTAATATTTAACCAGGAAGTTTGTTTTGAAAGGCTTTTATTTTTTACAAAATTGCACAAAGTCACACTTGTGTTGTTCCTGGTCAAAAATAACTGGCCATTGAAAATGAATGGGTGAGTTCAAAAATAAGAGAAAAGTTGAAAGATCAGGAGCATGTTCATCATGTTCATGTTCACATACAACAATCACCCACAACATTAAAACCACCCACCTAATATTGAGTAGGTCCCCCTCGTGCTGCCAAAACAGCTCTGACCCGTCGATGCATGGACTCCACAAGACCTCTGAAGGTGTTCTGTGGTATCTGGCACCAAGATGTTAGCCGCAGATCCTTTAAGTCCTATAAAATGCAAGGTGGGGCCTACATAGATCGGACTTGTTGGTCCAGCACATCCCATTGATGCTCAGTCGGATTGAGATCTGGGGAATTTGGAGGCCAAGTCAACACCTTGAACTCTTTCTCATGTTCCTCAAACCATTCCTGAACAATTTTTGCAGTGTGGCATCGTGAAACGCAGTTCAAACTGGCTGGTCATTTTGGTGAGCTTCGGTGTGGTCCATCCTAAATCCAAGGTTCAGACAATGGCATATGAAGTATCCCATGTCTTATGGTAGGAGTTGGCATCAGTTCATCCTCTGAAGTCCATCATAATAGACTGAAGTGATGTTTGGCTGGCACCGGCTACATTTAGTGATCATCATTCAGCGACACGTAGCAGTCGAGTCCAACAAGAAGCAGGAATGGTGCTGGATCCAGCCGGTTCTGTTGACCTCAGCATAGATGCCATTCAATTTATTGCAGAGATATAAATCATGATCAATGTTTCTGGTTTCTGGTTCCGGCAGACTAAACTAAAGCAGCCTAATTGTGGGTTGGAGGATAAATTAGGTGTATGCCTGGCTAAATAGATGAGTCTTTAGTCTAGAATTAAACTGAGGGAGTGTGTCTGCATTTCGAACAGTGTTAGGGAGACTATTCCATAGTTTAGCAGACAAATATGAAAAGGATCTACCTCCTTTTGTGGATTTTGATATTCTAGGAACTATTAACAGTCCAGAATATTGCGATCATAATGAACGTGATGGAATATAGCGTGGTTGAAGTTCACTTAAGTACTGCAGAGTTAGACCATTCAAAGCTATGTACGTAGTTAACAGAATTTTAAAATTAAGTTCTTCACTGTTGAAGATGATGTAACAGTACATCCATCGAGAGTCAAATTATATTGTTGTGGCTTATTTTTGGAGTTTTTTTTGGTCCAATAATTAGTACCTCTGTTTTGTCAGAATTGAGTAGAAGGAAATTTCTGGCCATCCAATGTTTTATTTCATTGATACACTCTGCTAATTTCGAGAATTGTGAAATCTCATCAGATTTTGAAGAAATATAAAGTTGTGTATCGTCGGCATAGCAGTAGAAACTTATTCCACGATTCCTGATAATATCTCCCAGGGGAAGCATATTCAAGGAGAAAAGCAGAGGCCCTAAAACTGATCCCTGTGGCACTCCATATTTAACTTTTGTTTGGTTTGACAATTCATCATTTACATAGACAAAGTGGTAGCGGTCTGCTAAATATGACCTAAACCATTTTCAACATAATTCTCTAGCCTATTCAAGAGAATGTCGTGATCTATTGTGTCGAATGCAGCACTAAGATCTAAAAGCGCTAGAAGAGAAATGCAGCCGCGATCAGATGATAAGAGCAAGTAATTTGTAACTCTGATAAGTGCAGTCTCTGTACTGTGATGAGGCCTAAATTCTTGAAATTTAGGCCTAAAACTGAAATTCTTCGTATTTACTATTTCTCTGTAGAAATTAACATATTTCTAGTATTTTTAACATAAACGGGAGATTTGAAATCGGTCTATAATTAGCCAGTTCTCCATATTTTGTTAGCTCTTCATGACCTATGACAGATAAGAATTGGAGTTGCACGTGAGGAAAATTATTAGACACTGTTTTCTGAGGTGCTATGACAGATGATTGCATAATTCCAATTTTATTTCTGATTATTTCAATTTTATCTGTAAAGAAATACATGAAGTCCTTACTCTTGTGCTGCGACGTAGTATCCGGTTCTGTTGAGGCTTTATTCCTAACCAATTTAGCCACAGTACTGAATAAACATCTAGGATTGTTGTGGTTATTTTCTATGAGTTTACTGAAATATGCTGACCTGGCAGCTTTTAGTGCCTGTCTGTAGCTACAGACACTATCCTTCCATGCACCACAAAATACTTCTAATTTTGTATTTTTCCACATGCGCTCCATTTTCCGAGCTGCTCTCTTGAGAGCATGAGTGTGATCATTGTACCATGGTGCAGGGCTTATTTCTTTAATTTTCTTTGATCTAGTTCTTCTGGGCTTTGGGGTTTATTGAGTGTATGAGATAGATCTGGAAGATTATTATTGAAGCTATCTTTAGTGGTCAAAAGAATAGTTCTACCTGAACGATAGCATGGTGTAGATTGAGATAGATCTTGTAATAGTAACAGCAATATTATTATTAGTAATAGCAATAGTAACATTAGCTGATTGCAGCATATAAGAGACGAGGTAATGATCTGAGATGTCATCGCTCTGCTGCAGAATTTCTATATTATCAACATCAACTCCATATGACACAATTAAATCTAGCATATGATTATGGCGATGAGTTGGTCCTGTTACATTTTGTCTGACTCCAAGAGAGTTGAGAATATCGATAAATGCTAATCCCCGTATCATTTTCATTATCTATGTGAATGTTGAAGTCACCAACAATTAAAGCTCTATCTACAGTAACTACAAGATCTGATAAAAAATTAGCAAATTCACCAAGGAAATCAGGTTTCCCGGGTGATCTATACATTGTAGTAAGGACAAAAGACGACAGAGATTTTTTATTTATATCTGACGGTGTCACATTAAGCATTATTAGTTCAAAAGACTTACATTTATATCCTGTCCTCTGAGTAACACCAAAAACTTCACTGTAAATTGTAGCAACACCTCCTCCTCGACCCTTCAGACGTGGCTCATGTTTATAACAATAGATTCATTTAAACTAATATATTTATCCGGTTTAAGCCAGGTTTCAGTCAAACAGAGTGCATCCAATCTATGATCTGTAATCATTTCATTAACAATTAGTGCTTTGGTAGAAAGAGATCTAATGTTTAGTTGCCCTATTTTTATATGATGTGGATTTAATTTGTTTGTTTTGTTCAAGTTTGACCTTAATACATTTTTTTCTAAATTATTTAGTGATTCTGTTTGGTAGTTCGGGGAACAGACACAGTCTCTATGAGATATCTAGGTGATACAGTCTTTATGTGTTGTAGTTTATGTGACCTGTGTGACGTCTCAAGGCAGCTAGCAGACGTTTGGATTAACCAGTTTGTCTGCTTCCTGACCTGGGCCCCAGTTTGTCATATTCTATCATTAAGACTATGAGCCAAATTACTTGAGAGGAGAGAGGCACCTTCCCTGGACCGATGGAGTCCGTCTCTCTTTAGCAAGTCAGGTCTACCCCAAAAATTCTTCCAATTGTCTATATATCCTATTTTATTCTTCAGACAGACAGGTCCGAGGCCTTTTTGTTTGCAAGCACATGAAAACACATCAAATGTGACTTTGTGCCATTTTGTACAAAATAAAAGCATTTCAAATTTTTTTTTGAAAAATTCCTGGTTAAATATTAAGGCACACTAGTGTGATAAATAGTACAGGATGTTTACATATTTATGTAATATTGCCCAAGTCATCCACAAATAATGCTTTTTTCACTCAAAAACTGAGCGCATATGCTCAGGTCAGTAAGGCCTATGATCAATAAGTTCCAAAAAGAAATAAAAGAAACTGTGCTAATTGAAAGAAAACAAGTTGGCAAAAAAGATCTAATCCAGTAGTTGGTGATAACATAGCATGATGAGAGATTTATAAGATATTTTTATAGGCTGGTCATTTTTGACCAGGAACACCAAAAGTGTAACAAGGTGCAGATGATATTTGGACCACTCAACATGTTTGGCAGACATGGGACAATGATTATCAGTACTTAGATTTAGAGTTTTATAATGCAAAAGGTTATTAACATTATTTATTATTTAATTAACAATGATGGCAGTGATTTGACAATGCTGGCAATTACTTTTAATCAGAATGAATTATTCAGCTTTATAGAGAATCAGCTGTAATGTCTATAACGTCTCAAAAACATGAATAACCAACATGCCTGGACACATAATAAACGTTTTGATGAAAAAAAAAATACTTTCTATAATATTCCGCATTACTTAATGTCTCACAACGTAGTCTCATTATCCACATATGTGGACATACATTTTTAGGAAAACTATTTGCTCTAGAATTTGTTTTTTGCTTGTTTTTCTGCTCTTTATTGATGCAAATTTTCTAAGAGGCTTACACAGTGCAAACTGTCTTAACAGCTAAAGCACAGAATGCTGTCAGCACATAAATTAAAGCACCACTGCTAAAAAACCCTCCATAAAAACTAAAATAAATAACACAGTATATAAGATTAAATCTAGTTAAACTAGTCAACCTCACTTGGTTGTTGTCGAACATAGTAACTCATCCCTAATTTTCTGGAGTGTTATTGTTGTGCTGTATACCAGGTTGAAACCTCTTTCTGTCACTGCCGATATACATCTTGCGTTTTAGGTTGAGGCAGTTTTTTGGAGCTGATTTTGTTTCACAGTGCCCCTCCTCTGTGATCTGCCACATAATGAATATTACATGATTTTGTGTGACCAGTTTTGAGATACAGTAGTTTTTTCAAAAAGCCACCTGATCAAATCTGTCTAGACTGTTTGCTGTGTCCTTTAGAGGTCATCTCGTCCGTCATTACTTCAGAAATAAAAGTTTTAACCTTTCCTGCCAGTGTCATAATAATAATAATAATAATTCCTTACATTTATAGGCACTCAAAGCTCTTTGGGATCTCCTCAACCACCACCAGTGTGTAGCATCCAAGTGAATGATGCAACGGCAGACATAGTGCCCCAGCATTCACCACACAAAAGCTATTGAAGTAGAGGAGAGTAGACTGATGTAGCCAATTCAGGGATGGGGATTATTATCCCTGCTGCATGCCTCTGTAGGCAATTAAGGTGTTTGTTTCAATGTGGCGTAAAATGTAGGTTCTTTCAACTGTGCTTTAATGCACTCCAGGCACTTCGAGAGAGGAGCATATGCCCTATGCTTCAGAGATAAGACTCAAATGCTGATATCAGTTGCTCCCATATCCCAGACTCAAGTACCGATGGATCTGATACTTAAGTTATCTCCAGGGAAAGAATTTAGGACGAATCGCTTACTTTCCCTGCATTTCTGCACGGTAGCTGGGGTACTTGCATGTGTTGAAATTATGAAAAAAAATGTCTTTACCTAACACTACCTTTAAAAGTCAGAATGCAATTTTGAAATGACCCAATTTACTCTCTTATACTCGTTTCTGGTTGTATTGAGAACAGTTTTCAATGTCTATTTTCTCCTATCCCAGCTTGATATGCAGAGTCAACGGTCATTGTTTTTGCAATGCCGTTTGATGACGCTAGTGGTGCAGATATTATACACTTCGCCTTTGAAAGGTGATCTGTAGTGTTTTGTCCTCGATTATATGCTTTGCTCCCACCTAACCTATTCTCCATTCTTGTGCACTGTAGTGAAATCTAAATGTGAACGTCAATTAAGAGTTGAAAAATATTTTTTTGTCTTTTTTGGCCTACCAAGTGTTGTGCATTTGAGTATTACTAATGGATGGTGTTTTGGCAAGCCATGGTTAACAGACGCTGGCATTTTATACCTGGCATTGTGAGGGATGAGCTGCTATGGGCAACCTGTTTTTTCATGGTGAGTCTGTAAAGTCCAACCCCTCCTCTAGTGCCTCAGAGGCTACAGACCACTCTCTTTCTAGTTAACCTGATTTCCAGCCACCCAGCTGCTCACCTCTTACTCCACAACTGCACTTCTGACCCATTTGCGTTATCCATATTATCACCGGAAACAACACAAAACCAATCTCAGTTTGAGGGACTCTTGAAACAAGAGTAATTTCCACATGGGCCACTCGAAATAAATCGATATCAGGCTTTAAACATAAGCCAAGTTTCTTTTCCGAAAGAACTGGGGATGGATACAAGTGTGGTCTTTTTTTCCCAAGTAATCCTCTTTTTCAAACCATCAGAGAATCCGGAATCGCAAAAGAGAGTCTAATCTTCTTTAATCCTTTGTCATGGCCAATAGCCACTGCTTCTTCTTCAGGAGGCAAATAATAGCTTTGGAAATATGGATGTGATGGAGAGAAGCTAGTGTGAATTGCAGGGAGGTGGGCGGTGGGGGTGAAGGCATGCATGATTCTCTGAAGTTCTGTGAAATGCATCCACACAGTACGCCTGTTCTGTGGAATATGGGATGAATTTCTCATGAAAATGCGATGGCTTGAACTTGGTTTGGGTTTACATTTAATTCTGCAGTTTGTCGGCTAACACCCCTGGACCCCCCTCAATGACCAAATGTGACTCTTGTTGTAGGACAACTTTGTAACATTGTAACCTCTGTTTCCTTGGCCTAAATATGCAATGACATCAATACAACACTTGTCTGAGAAATATTAAAGGGCCGTCCTGTGCCTACTCAACCCAAGGTTCCCTACTCAAAATTTTGTTTGTAATATTATTATATTGTTATATTATATTGTTATATTATTTAATTTTTTACTGGTGAAACAAATACATATTTGCTGATGAATGCCAAAATAATAAATGCCATGGATCAATATTTCCTGCATAATCCATTATTCTGTGAGGGTGTCAAAATAACAATTTTCACACATGATTTGGAGCAAAACTGCAGGCCAAAAAATAACTTCAGAAAGTTTAAGCATCATTATTGTATTTTTAAACAGAAATAGGTATGTATATTACTAAAATCAGTTGAATTCAACCTTTCTGAACGACATAAAAGGGAAAGTTCACCCAAACAACACAAGAAAGGAACATTAAAGTGTTCCATAGTCATATGATAGCTTTGTGTGAGGAACAGACTGAATTGTTTTTTATTTTCATAAAAAATCTCCCTTTTCACCATAGTATTTAATCTTGGAATGCTACATTTTGTTACGAGACACGAACCAATAAAACAGTGATGTCAAACCTTGTGCGACATATCTTGGTGCAGTTTAAAGATGGACACAATTGAGATTGACCGCTACGTCAGAGAGGGTTGATATTGTCATGATTTACTGGACATGGTGTTGTGGACACTATGATGAAGTAATACCATAGTATTCTTTGAAGTACTTTGAAGTACCATGGTAATACCTCTGTCATCAAATATGATAATGATACAGCACCAGAGTACCATGGTATTACCACATGATGGTATTACCATGGTGCCACTATAGTACTTTTTATGTTGATAGAGCTCCATGATAGACTTATTTTCAAGACTTCACAAGAGTGGCTCTCTTAACCGTTGCGATTTTTAGGGTCACAATGAGTAGTTTTAGTTGTGTTTCAAAGGAGTGGTTTGTCATGACACACACATACACCACACACACACACTCACGGCATACGTGTCTCATGAACATGAGTCCATTGCTCTTGTGTAATGTGTTAAAAGGCCTTTTCTCTAGTGCACACAAAGCAGGGAGATAGGATAATGTTTCTGCCCTCCTCGTCTCCTTGCTTTCTCTTTCTCTGTCCCTCTCTCTCAGTCTTTCTCTCTCTCTCTCTCAGTCTGTTTTTCTCTCTCGGCGCGGTCAGGCGTGGCACCTTGTTCCCTGGGTGTTATATTACTTCTCTGCAGGCCCACTCTGTATGTATGTATGAGTGCGGTTGTGTGATTGTATGTCCACTGTGAAGAACACGTTTGTCAGCTTTCCGGAATTCAGCTCAGACGTTGGCATCTCCCAGCAGCCCAAATGCTGTGGGAAAAAACTGTCCTGGTGAGATTTTGCAGGATATTATTATTCTGCATATCATGAATTCAAGTTACCAATGCTTTTGAAGTTATGAATCTTACCATTGCAACACACTGGATTAGGACTGTGTAAAAATATTTATTTTCCCATGGATTGGAATATTTTTTTGGCAACCCTCTATAATGCAAGTAACAAGTAATGCAAACAAATTTCATGCTATCCGAATAAAAATGTCTGTGATTAACCACTGGCTGGTAAACGTTCAAATTTCACTCACCAGTGATTGAGTAGAATAGTGGGGAAGAAGTTATTAGCAGCAAGATCCTTTCATTGTGTGTTGAGAGTAAACGTTTGGTGGAGGGATGCTAATGCTGAAGCTTGACGGATCAGGTATCGGTCTGACGAGCCCGATCCAAATCCGATACTGTGTGTTAATCATGTTTGTTACTGTCAAGCTCAAACAATTACATAAAAGAACCATAAAAACACATTTCAAGTAGTTCATATGACTCGTGCATTTTATTCAAAGCCACTTGAAGACATGCGATAGCTCTTTGAATCACAAAAGCCTGTGTTTCATAAGTAAATATATAAAATGCACGCGCAGCTCCAGAGCATCAGTGAATGGCGTGGCTCTGTTTACACACACACACACACACACATGTTGTGTTTCCATGTTTTATGGGGACTTTCCATAGACATAATGGTTTTTATACTGTACAAACTTTATATTCTATCCCCTAAACCTAACCCTACCCCTAAACCTAACCCTCACAGAAAACGTTCTGCATTTTTACATTTTCAAAAAACATAATTTAGTATGATTTATAAGCTGTTTTCCTCATGGGGACCGACAAAATGTCCCCACAAGGTCAAAAATTTCGGGTTTTACTATCCTTATGGGGACATTTGGTCCCCACAAATTGATAAATACATGCTCACACACACACACACACACACTCTCACAGTTATTTGTAGCCTTCATGCGGTGCACAACATTTGAGCGCTACTCAAGAACAACGTCTCAGATGTAGATGCACAATAGTTTGATTCACTTATGATATGCATTTAGAATGGCAGTGGACTGTTTTTTTTACTTGAATTTGAATAAGAAGCGAATTAAACTACTGTGAACTTGCCTACAAACAGACACACTTACAGGACTTCCTGGAGAGTTCAGAATGTCAAAATAAAAGCGTAAGGGTTTAAAAGTTAGAGGTGCATGATTGAGCTAAATTACTATATATTACTATTATAATATATTATTATTTGTTTACTAATGATAATAATATTTAAGTTGAATGCGTTCCAAAAAATAACTGTGGGAATGAAAAATGAGCTGATATCTTACAACTAAATTTAACAAAAAAGAGATCTGAATCATTTAAAATCCAGATACAAGTTGAAGAAATGTTGCAAAAAAAACTTTTCTACTGATGACTTATTATTAATGGTATTACTGTTAATTTTCCTGCTACATTATCCAGTATACTAGTAAATAATAAAGTGTTTCTTAATAAGCTATACGTTTATATTGAAATAATGTGTAGTTAGAGGTTTGTGTTTCTTTACATATTAAAGAGCACGCCCAGTTAGTTCCACACAATAATGTAAATATATTCTAAACTGATTATGCAAAAAACAACACTGGTATCAGATCGGTATCGACCGATACTGAGATTTCCAATGTCGGAATCAGATCGGAAAAGAAAAATATGTACCGGTGCATCCCTAGTTTGGTGTATCTCGTTCTGTGTGTCCAAAGACGAGATCCACGCAATCCATATGTCACTGAATAATGTGTCTTAATAGGCCTACTCTTTCTGTTCTTTACAGTCAGTTGTTCATCACTAGGGGTGTAATGGTTTATTGTGGAACCATACAACGGGGCTCAAACATGTGACGATGCGCATTGTGGAGTTTGGACTATTCTTATTAATATTATTTTAGTGTCTATTCTGCCTAATATGCACGACTTCCTACTCCTATGTAATGCAGGCATACAAATGGAAATCACTTCATTGCACACAAAGCGCTCTAAAATATGATTGCACACTAGCAGCCACAGGTGTGTAATATGACTTTGGGCTGAAAATGTGGAAACTGACACCAGGAGCAGGAGAGAGATGCACCTTTTCAGCGTGAGGAATCGAATGATCTGCTTTAAATACGTGAGAGAAAATTAAGTTTACAGACAGTTTAATGACAGTGCCATATTAATCTACTATATTGCTGAATATTATGTATAATCATCATGAAATATCAAATGTCATATCTGATTTGATTTCATCAGTAAATTATTATTTAACTTGATAAGCATGCACTTCCATTACATTTTTATTTTTTAAAAGAATATTTAGATGTAATCAGAAACAATATTATTTTAGAAAAATAAAATTTTAATTTAAAATGTGCCACAATTGCCCTGTTCTGGGCAGATTTTTAGTCCCAGTATATCTTCTTTGATGGATCATTAAAGGAAATTTGAATTAATTTTAAATTAAAGGAATGGTTATGCATATGTCTTTAAAGTATAATAATAAAAAAAACGTTCAATCTTAACTTTTCTTGATTCAGGCTTAGTTTAAAGAATCATGAGCTCATTATCGTGAACTAAACCGAATCTATAGGTTGAGTGAATTTTTACACTCTTTCTAAACACATGGATACGCTAAAGAAACGTGCACGTCTTCTCTTGTTATATGTGTTTATTGGCTGATGCTGGTAGTCTTAAAGAGACAGTACGATTAATCACATGCTCTACGTATCAATGTAAATACTTATTAATAGTACAAGTTATGGAAGTTAACAATAAACATGCAACTAAAATATATATGCATCATAATATATGCAATTTCAAGAAATGTTTTGATGGACTAGACTTTATTTGAACCTTTTTTAGATGCTAAAATGTGATTAATATGATGGAAAACAAATGGTAAAATTAATAGTTTCGAATTGAACCCAGAAGGGTTACCTAGAAGTGTAGAAGATCCCTTTAGAGTTAAGAGAAGTAGCTGAGAAAGAATTTCTTTCATATGTAACCAAAGTGTACTTTGTAACAGACATATAGCCATATTAATCAATACTGAATGACTTTCTTCCTAGGAACACAAAATAACATGTTTGGCAGAATGTTTCAGTAACCACTCTCTTTCATTGTATGGAAAAGAGCAGCTTGGACAAAAACAGACTAAACAATCTTTTCTGTTCCATGCTAAAATGAAAGTCATGTGTTTGAACAATATATGAGTGAGTAAATGATGACAGAATTTTCACTTGGGTGAACCAACTTAAGAAAGTAAATATAGTCAATTTTGTATTCAAGTTGACTTTAAGTTTATGATCTTCAAGCGATCACAAGACAGTGGAAGAGTTGCGATTCCCCAAGCTCTTATCAAAATGCCCTAAGGAACAATCTTCTCCCACTATATCTGACATAGCTGATTACAGTGGATGTTTGTGTCTAGGGTTGTGTTCTTCACGGCCCACGGGGAACATTCCTGCCATTATTGGCTGTGTTGCTGTGCTCTCAGTGGGGCATTCATCTACAATATTTCTTCAGTATTGACTTGTACAAGGAGAGAATACATACTACTTATCCACTGATTCACACTGGAGGTTCATTATTACCCTTTTGAGTGTGTTGTCCTACCCGAGCCTGTTTTTGTTCAAACAATATCTGGAAACTTTGAATCCTAATTGAGTCTCCTGGTGGTGTTTTCCCTTTTGCACATGAAATACATTAGCCATGACATCAATACTTGCCTTGTGCTTTGCTTTAGATTTGTGAGGCTCTAAACTGAACTCGAAGCCCTCTGGTCATTTATCATCCTGTGTTCATTCTGCAGAGGTTTCATGTTTTACTTGCACTGTAACAAAGCTGAGGTCTCTCCAATTAAAAAAAGTTTTGTGTAAAAGATTTGGTGTAATTTCTGCTGATAACCAATACAGTAGTTCCAAAAGTAACTATCAGCAATGATTAAATGGCAAAACCGTTATGTCTGACCTCTAGTCAAAATTGAGCATGTTTATTATAGGGCAATATTTGCCCCTTGGAACTGATTTTGAGGGGTCCTTTTTACTTTTATGAAGGCATATTTTTCTAATATACAGTGTGTTATCCATGTTTATCAAAGATTTCAAGTAAATCAATGATTTTAAATGTTCACTACAGTGTCTAAACTAGGTGGACCTATAATAGAAGATGATTAAATATATCAAATGTTATAGCAGATATCTGGGGCATTTTTTGTTACTTTTGGTGGCATTTCTGCACCAACCCCTGGCTAATTTCTGACTATGGTATGGTACTACTGTCTGATACAATCATTGTACCATGGGTACCAAATTGTGAGTAATTAAATTATTAATAGAAGTAATTAAACTATTTTTTAAATGGAAAATATAAAAGAGCCACTTGGTGTTTTTTGTGTAGAAAAAGGATCACTACAATTTTAGGAGCCTATATGTTTTTTGCTGTGTAGTTTTTGCCTGTAGATTATTGACAATTCTATCTTTTAGTTAGATTATTATTATTATGAAGTTTAAATATTCAGTTAATTGAAATGATGCTATTATGCCTCCAACATGTTTCCAGACCCTCAAATCCTCAATTCATTAGCACATGAATGCAATGTTTATGAATGTCATTTGGAGAAAAGTGTGATTAGACAAATTAATTGCTTTAATCGTATTTACGTGTATACATGTTGACACACACACACACACACACACACACACACATTCTCTCTCTCGCACATCCTTCACTCTCTCTCATTTCCCTTCTCTGTCCCTCTCACAATTATTGCTATTAGATTTCAAATCTGCAACTGAAAATGAAAAATGGCTGCTGCTGCCTTTTTCCAAGAGCCTGGTTGCTAGGCAACACTCTCTTCCCGTGAGTTGGACTTTCTTGTGGGTGGAAGATGGTTTCTCCCTAAGGAGAATGTTAGAGGAAATTCAGATGGGGATGGTGCTTGTGTGCTGTCAGCTGGCCCAGTTTATCGCACTGGAGCGATGTATAAAGTAAGATGACAGCGTGTGAAGTCATACCAGTCAATTGTAAAGTTAAGGTATTTCTTTGGTAGGACGTCGCTGCATGGGTATTTTTTCATTAAGTTTTGTCATCATATAAGTGAGTGACATACTATGGAACAGAAATAAATTATAACAGGGGTGTCTCAGAGTTTGCATTTGAATACTATCTTAATAATTACTGAATACTGTGCAGCTTAAACTGGATACTGCTTAATATTTTGTATTTGTATTATTATTATTTTTTAAGCAAAAGAAACAAGCTTCCTTGATATCTGTTTCAGACAGTTGTATGCTACATTGTTGTCATCATCGTGTTGCATGTTTCATTTAGTGAATGGTGTCCAGTTTTCATCTGGAAAATAAAATGGTTATTTAGCATTTTTAATCCATTTTATTTAAAGAAAGAGTCAAGAAAAGAGATATGAGTGGGCCTGGGTAGCTCAGTGAGAATTGACTCTAGGGCATGCTGAGTGACTTCAGCCAGGTCTCCTAAGCAACCAAATTGGCCCAGTTGCTAGGTAGGGTAGAGTCACATGGGGTAATCTCCTTGTGGTCGCGATTAGTGGTTCTCGCACATTGTAAGTTGTATGTGGATCGTGGAGAGTAGCATGAGTCTCCACTTGCTGTGAGTCTCCGCGGTGTCATGCACAACGAGCCACGTGATAAGATGTAAGAACTGACTATCTCAGAAGCAGAGGCAACTGAGACTTGTCCTCCACCACCCATATTAAGGTGAGTAACTGGCTTTCTTTTAAAATCTAGTGGACTGCCTACCTAGACAGCATAATGAACAGCTTACTTCACATGCCTTTAATGCCCTAACATGCTATCAAGGTAGGCTCTTGGTATTGAGAATCGGTGTGTGTTATGCATCTGAAAACAGCTGTGCTCAGTGTTATAATCTAGCCATGCAATTTCAGCTGTGATAATAGTTTTCTCTATTAGATTTTTGTTTACTTAAAGGGTGGAATCCCATTCCATAAATCTGCTGTGGTTATATTGCATTGTCATTGAATTGTACAGCGATAAGCAATTGAAGATAAAAATCCAACAGCCGTGAGAGAATAACAAACCTTTGTGTTGTGTGAATGAATGCAATATAGACCATTGGCAAGGCAAACAAAGGTTTGGCTCCCTCCCCTTCTGTTTTGACCTGAATACAATCATGTAATTCATATGTGTTTCTAAGCATCTCCTCAAAGTGTTGTTGTTATTGACATTTATTATAATGTGTAATTGTTATGAAAAAAGTTTTGTTTCCGGTGCCAAGAAAACTAGAGGCGAAGCTAATGCTAATAGCTTTATATTAGAAATCATTTTAGAGTGAAATGCCAAGGTAAATATAACACCATTGCTAAATGGAAAGTATTAATTTTGTAAGACGTTAATTGTGTGAAAAGCATGTCATTGTTATTTTTATTAGTCAAACGGTCCTTGTGTTAATATTACCTTGCAAAATATACAGTATTAATCAGACTAAACTGTTTTAAGATAGCCTTAGCTGGTTTAAACTGGTCTCCCAGCCTGGTCAGCTTAAAAGGGCCCCCTAAACCCAGCAAACAGACCAGCCTGAACAGACTGGAATACCAGCTGAAATCAGCCAACAAGATTAGCCTTTTTTCAGCATGGTTTTGAAGATTGTAATTAGTGGAATAGATTTTGCCTGAACAACATTGACAGTTTGATAGTTTAGATTATTATGTAGGTGTAGTTGTCATTTAAAAATTGTTTGATGTAAAATGACTATTTCCTGTGTGTAGTTATTGCTAATAGCTTCGTATTAGAATTCATTTCAGGTTGAATGCTGAGGTAAATAAAACACCTTGTACAGTTTCACCTAATGGGCACATCTTAGAGTATATGTACACTTGGTCGCTTCATGCATTTTTACTGATCGGATTGGTATTAAATAAGCACATTCCATTTACACTTGGCAACATAAATGTGTCTGCCAAACGGATATATATCCAATCTTCAGTTCCCACGCTATATGCAAATAAAAGACGTCCTTGATTATGCCAATGCCGGGTAGAGAAATTAAAAGATGTGATTTATTATTTGATTCCAAGTGATTCTGCCCTGTGCACATGTGTGTCTGTGTGTGAGCACACTGTGTATGTTTCCCCTCGGCGCTTGTCGTAGTTATATTTCCATGCTCACCTACTGTGCTTCTTAGTGTTTAGCTTTAGTTTTGCCAGTGATCTGCATCATATAAAGAAAAAAAATTCTGTCTTTAATACATTGGGCATCCATTTCTTAAATTGATGTAATTTTTTGTGCGACGTGGTCCATATGAAAATACTCGGTAGCAGCTGTTATGTTTTGCATTTTACAGATGCTGACGTAGTGCTGTTTGGACTGAGTAAAATTTACAAAAGTGGCTTGATGTACATGTGACTGAGTTCTGTCTGGAATGCATCTCAAACCACCTCCCAAGGATCGAATAGCAATTTGATCAATAAAAACGCATGAAGTGACCAAGGGTAAATACCCCCTAATACATTCTTATTTGTCAAACAGGCATTGAATTGAAAAGCGTCTCTTAGTCATTTTTTTGCATCAAACAGCCCTTGTGCTTGTTTCTTTGAGTCACAGATTCAAAGTTCATAACAAAATGCTTCAATCAAAAATTATAGCTGAAAATGATAAAGAGGGTGTGAATGTGTTAAAGGGTAGGGATACAATTCTCTCATCATTTACTCACCATCATGCCATGATGTTTATGACTTTGTTTTGTTCTGCAGAACTCATACAAACATTTTTAGAAGAATATCTGTTCTGTAGCTCCATACAGTGCAAGTGAGTGGTGACAAAAACGTGAAGCTCCAAAAGCACAAAGGAAGCGTCAAAGTTATCTATATGACTCCAGTGGTTTAATTCATGTCTTCAGAAGAAATCCAATCGATTTTGGGTGAGAACAGACCAAAATGTAACTCCTTATTCACTGCACATCTTGCCATTGCAGTGTCTAAGCACGAATTATTTCAAGTTCGATTACACTTCCTTGATGCGTTATCAGTAACTGATGCATTTGCAGAGTGCTAGATGGTGTTAGGAAATGCAATTTCATTTGAAATCATTATCGCCAAGGAGGATGCTGAAGTCAAAATTTATAGTCAAAAAGAAGTTACGTTTTGGTTTGTTCTCACTCAAAACCAATTTGATTTCTTCAGAAGACATTGATTAAACCACTGAATCATATGGATTACTTTTATGTTGCCTTCAAGTGTTTTTTGGAGCATCAAAGTTTTGGTCACCATTCACTTGCATTGTGTGGACCTACAGAGGTGAGTTCTGCAGAAGAATAAAAAGTCATACACATAATGGCATGAGGGTAAGTAAAAAACTTTATTTAACATTTCATATAACATTTTGCATCGGATTTACCAGGTGAATGTTTATAGAGATTTTTGGTTCCCCTAGGAAAGCTGGCCATTTTCTGTAACTTACACCCATCTCACCCTGAAAGGCTCATTTTATACAATGCTAAAAATACCAACATGTGAGGAAATGCCTTATTATGTGACTTACGATTATCTGCGTGCATAGAAATGTGAACAATCAGTGGCAATAGTGAGACAGAGTTGACAAGGATACTGTGAAATATTATCCTTTTAAAACTTATTTTGTATTGGGAGCTAACTGTACCCCAACTATATGACCTCATGAATGATGAAGCGGTTCACAGTATATGTACAGCTTAATTTTAGATTCAGTGTTTCTATTTTCACAGTAACAGCATTTTTAAGGGTTCTCTGCTACCATGAATATTGACCTGTGACAAGTACACTGGTATGATAGTGTTCTATGCCCAAGTCTAACATATCTTTTCTCTTTGCTTTCTCATCCAGTCATTAAAAATGTTCATTAAAAATGCATCAAGTCATGTTTGGGTGCAAGTGCTGTAGTTGATTGCTTAGTCACGGATGATGGCTGACTGAAGGCAAAATAGGCAACCAATTGGATTGTGTAGTATTTCTGTAGGGCCTTTGTGTTAGGTGTGTGTGTGTGTGTGTGTTGTGTGTGTGTGTCTTTTTGTTTGCCAGTCCACTTGTCTGTCTATTACGAATAGCTTCTTATATAATGGCATTTTTCCATCATGCTTTAAGCAAGCAGTGATCCAGCCACTTCTTAAGAAGCCAAATTTGGATCCTACCAACCTTAATAATTTCCAGCCCATTTCTAAACTGATTTTTATCAAAAATCCTGGAGAAAATTGTTTTTTCTCAGCTCTCTTCATTCCTATCTTCAGTCTGGTTTTAGAGCTCGTCACAGCACAGAGTCTGCACTTCTCAAGGTAACAAATTATTTACTTATCACTTTGGATTCTGGTAGACCTGCAGTTTTAATGTTGCTTGATCGAAATGCTGCTTTCGATAAAGTTGATAATACTATCCTTCTAGACTGTCTTTGGTGTGAAGTTTGGTTTACATCTTACCTTTCAGATAAAAATCTGAGTGTTAGGATTGGGAATTCTTCCTCTCCTTCTGCACCTTTCACTTGTGGGGTACCTCAAGGTTCCATTTCATATCATTGCTATGCTAGGCATAGCAGCTAGGTTGCTGACTGGAACAAGGAAAAGGGTTTGATATGATAAACCTGTTTTATCATATCTTCACTACAGGATTCATTTTAAGAGTTTGTTATTTGTTTTTAAAGCTGTTAATGGTTTAGCCCCATCTTATCTCTCAGAACGCCTTAGTCATCAACAATCCTCCAGGACTCTCAGATCCTCGGATAAACTTCTCCAGCATACACCACGCTCACGCTTGAAGTTTAAAGGGGATTGTTTCTTCTCTGTAGTCGGCCCTAGACTATGGAATAACATACCTCTGGACATTAGATCCGCTCCTAAGCAACACATTTTTAAATCACGTCTTAAGATGTATCTATATTCTTTGTCGTTTGTATGAAATCAATAAACAGTATTGTTTATTGATTTCAATGTCAATCTTGTTTTTTATTTCCCCTTAATTCATTGTTTTATTTGCCCATGTACATCACTTTGGTAGCGGGCACAAGGGTGTGTATGAAGCATGCACATAGGGTGTTTTGTCAAAGTGGACCTCTTGAGCTCATTTAGTGTGGCCTGGCCCCAGTAATTCTGGCTCTGCCTCGTACGATGCAGGGTGACAGGGATGAGTGCTGTACCACAGCCTTCCTTTCATAGATCCCTCTGTCTGTGTTCATCTCTCCCTTCTCAGTGTTGGTGGGAAATAAACAGCACAGCCATGCTTGATTTCCTCCATTTCCTCCGTCTACCTCTGATCCTCGAGCAAACCCGGACGTTGCTTGCTGCCTCGCTCTTCATGGGGGTGTCAGGGAGGAGAGTAGAAAGATTTGTCTAAGACGCAGAGCCGTTTCTAGCAAGACGAGGGCAGTGGTGCATTGGCTCTCTACCAGATTGGTGATTTGTGCTTTCGCCGCCCCGAAACAACATTAGTGGGGGAAGAAACAGCATGATGTTTATAAGAAGTTGGAAGTAGCAGGGACCTGGCCATACAATATTAAAATGATATCTCGATCAGGATACCGTAATATTGTCATTTTATGCTGCAACTAATAGGAAACTTTTACTCAATTGTTTGCATTCATATTTACTGTATTTTGAGGCTTTGCGCAACAAGTTCCAAACTTCCTGATTTCCTTCAATGTAGAGCCAAAGAAGTAGCACAGAACATTTGGGCAACATTGTCAGTTATTACGCAAGAGAGAAATAGGTTACTTTGGTTCCAACATCTCGATCATCACACGATTACCCTTGCAGTCCAGTTGTATGGAGGTTCTGTACAGACATCTTTACAAATGAAAAATGTTAGACGTGTATTCTAAGCTTTTTTTCATTTTTTCAATTTTGTTTTTCATACTGCAGTGCATTTCATCTTTTCACACTCTTGCTCTGAGTGGTGCTCAATCTTTTTCTCACTAAAATATTAATGTGAAAAAATTGGGCTGTCGATTTAATGCATGCAATTAATTCCATCCATCCATCCATCTTCAACCGCTTATCCGAAGTCAGGTCGCGGGGGCAGCTGCTCCAGCAGGGGGCCCCAAACTTCCCTATCCCGAGCCACATTAACCAACTCTGACTGGGGGACCCCGAGGCGTTCCCAGGCCAGTGTGGAGATGTAATCTCTCCACCTAGTCCTGGGTCTTCCCCGAGGCCTCCTCCCAGCTGGACGTGCCTGAAACACCTCCCTAGGGAGGCGGCCAGGGGCATCCTTACCAGATGCCCAAACCACCTCAACTGACTCCTTTCAATGCAAAGGAGCAGCGGCTCTACTCCGAGCTCCTCACGGATGACTGAGCTCCTCACCCTATCTCTAAGGGAGAAGCCCGCCACCCTTCTGAGGAAGCCCATTTCGGCCGCTTGTACTCGCTGACCTAGTTCTTTCGGTCATGACCCAACCTTCATGACCATAGGTGAGGGTAGGAACAAAAATTGACCGGTAGATCGAGAGCTTTGCCTTTCGGCTCAGCTCTCTTTTCGTGACAACGGTGCGATAGAGCGAGTGCAATACCGCCCCCGCTGCCCCGATTCTCCGGCCAACCTCCCGCTCCATTGTCCCCTCACTCGTGAACAAGACCCCGAGCTACTTGAACTCCTTCACTTGGGGCAAAACCTCATTCCCTACCTGGAGTACGCACTCCATCGGTTTCCTGCTGAGAACCATGGCCTCAGATTTAGAGGTGCTAATCCTCATCCCAGCTGCTCAATTGCAATTAATGCAATTAATTATATTCAAAAAATGACAGCAATTAATCATGTCCCTGGACTGTAATATAGTAATATTCCTAGCATCGTAGCAATTCAAACTTCAAGTACCACCTGTTTTCAGCAGGGGACAGTAAGTGAAACTCAAGTTGTATTGGCAACATGCAGCTCTACAGAGAACAAACCACACTCAGGGTTGCTTAGCAACAGCACAAGATGGGAATGCGTTCTTGTGTTTAAACACAGCTGGACGAAGTGCAATTCCGAATGCAGGGATTGAGACTAGGGATGGGCATTTTTGAGAAATTTTGTTGTGAGTGCTCTAACCCAGAAATAAGAATTAACCGATTTCTCATAAATTAAATTGCACGTTACAAATAACACCTATGACACGTACGGGAAATTTATATTTTGTTTTATTCTCAAACGATACCAAGAACCTTGTCAAAAATAAGATAACTTTAGCAAACAATGCTTTTCTTTGGGGGAAAATTAAAGTAGCAGCATGCATTAATAAAAATAGAAAACATAATTTTTTTTTTTAAATAACAGCAAAAACATATGCTCATCCGGAACTTACACAGAAACCAATACTGATGGCATTAGGGTAACGCGCATATATAAACTGTGAGTCTACTTAAAGGCTGTCACATTTTTATCATTTCACATGTTATTAATTAGAAAAAAACAAGTTTGGCATTTAAAAAATGCACTCTGCCGATGTTCAAAGACTTAAACACATACTGGTCTGTTAAACTCTGACTTCCTTGTATCTTTCCACAATAAAAGCAGATCCTTGTCAGTTGGTTTTATGACTCCAACAAGAACCGAATACAAACAAAGCAGAATTCAATAAGAATCCATTTCAAGTATCGCCTCACTTGGCTTTACTCTCCAGCATGGACATCATCAAATCTTCTGTCACCATGACAACTCACATCCACAGGCCTCCCAGGGGACTAAATTGTAACTGTGAGATTTGGAGAGAGATATAGAGGCAAAATACAGTGTAATTCAGCGCTGCTCACGGCAAGCAAATGCAGAAAGGAAAATTAATTTGCGATATTCGAGAAGTGTTTTTAATACTCGGGTAGCTGCTGCAGAACGAGTACTCTATTACTCGATTACTCATGCACGTCCTTACTCGAGATGTGTTTTTCTACGTGTAACTTGACTCAGCGATCTAAAAACGCAGTGTTTATGACGCGAACAAAGTGAGATGCAGTTTTGTTTGGGGAAAATATTGCAATAACTTAAAATGTGCATAAATGAAAATATTTCGAACAGCTGGTTGGGTCAGCATGCTTGGCTCAAACTCTGCACTCAGGATGTATTTGTTGATCTTCAAAGAAAACAAAATGGCCAAAGAAAGGTGAATCTTATGAAGAATTAACATTGCTTGTCAAAACAGGAAAGCACAGAGCTTAAAAGTAATCTTATCTAGGATTTGTAAGCATTGAAACCAAGATCTCCTAGTCCTCCATTAACATTATTAAATATGTGCTTTCTGATGCATCTTTTCAGTGACCTTCTCCCTTAACCATCAGTGACATTTGGCTATAGCTTTGATTTAAGGTTTTTAAATGATGTAAATAAAAGGCCATTGTGACCCAGAGTCAAGCTTAATACACTGTAAAACAGTGCTGGTCTAAATAAAACATATTAAGGCTAATATTTGCATCAGGTTTTTTTGTGTTTTGAACTTGAATACATTTTTGTTTGATATATTAGACTTTACATGTAATACCAACATAAATGTATCAATTTACAGGCCATTTGAAGTTATAAAGGCAATATTTATCTTGTAGGGAACTACCATTATCAAGTAATATTTACTTTCTTTTTCTGATTTTAATTTAGTTACTCTTTCAAATGCATTTAATTTATATTCCGTAGTTGCCTAAAATAGCCTATTTATTATAGAAATTGTAGTCAACAGAAATTCAAAATATATATTCATATTACAGTCGTACAGATTCATTAAACATTTCAACAGCAATACATTTGTAAATGTATCCAAGAAAAATACAAAACCACCAACTTCTATAGACTAAAACACAAATGGGAGTACAAAGAAACAGGTCTGGCATCAAAATAAGTACAAGACAGGAACAGAAATTGACAGTAGCAAAGATAAATGCATTTTGCAAACTTAATAATTAAGTAAAATGTGCAAACATTGTTAGCTACTTATTTAATTAGCGATTTTTACATATACATTTTTTTGTTCTAATGTGCCACACTAAAACACATTAAAACATGACAACACGGATACACTTGAAGACTGTGAGCAGAAATGAAAAAAATAAATAAAATACAAATAGATCTATATTATATGCAAGAAAACCTAAAAGATAAATTTGTCTTTACATCAGAACCATCATAAACCTCGGCTCCCTCTTAATAACTATCCCAACTGTTGGACTGTTGTCATCAGTATCTTTGCAGCATGCTCTGTAAAAATATACCCAAATTGGGTTGAAAATTTAAAAAGGTCATCAAAATCACTTACCACAACTACACAGTGAGAGAGTGGCAGGCAGACTACAATATCAATTTAAAAGGTAGGGATTTATTGTCTGTTTGGGTAGATAAGTTTACAGTCTAGAAATTCATACAAATTTGCTGTTTGGGGTAATTAAGTTTAAGGCGTAGAACACTTTGAAGCAAATGCCCACTGTGCAATATATTATGTTGAAGTGCTTCTCAAGGCCTAGAACCTTATTGTAGTGATACTGTATTTCCTTTTGAAGGCTTCCATAAAGGCCCTGGCATACTCATTGATTAGTTCTTTTTAATCTTTGCTCCGAGCCAAAAAGAAATTCAAAACAGCTGAGCAATGGCATGCTGTTTGCGAACATACAACACATTTTTTAGGATATTGCTATATCTAAGGACAGTTTTGATGATGGGGCATCATGCAACTGAGTGTGGGTATGTGTACGTGTGAGTATTTAATTCGTTTGATACCTGAATGACTGCACAGTCTTGCTTTTCTCTTAAATACAGATAATGTTCTTTATACCCAGTACCTGCTGTCATAGTTTCCACATTGAAAAGCAGATGACGAGCCACTTCTTTCTGTTGGCAAAGTGCAGAATCTTGTCTTTAAACACATGCATCCAGTTCTCTTTGAGCTGTGAAGTGGAGTCAGGATTTGAAACTGAGAAGTCTTATCAAAGTAAAGAAGAAAAAAATAAACACTGTCATATATTTGCATAGTTAAACCATGGTATTTGAGGTAAAACTAGAAACACAAAATTAACCATGATTACTACTATCATAGTTACTACAATAATATTTTATAAAAACCATGGATAATCTTTGGATAATCTGAATGATTGATTTCAGACCGTGGAATGCACAACACACAGTTGATCCGTCGTCAAATATTGCTTATTTAAAATTATAAAAATAATTTTCATTAAGTCGACAGTCAATTGTTCCTTCATATGTTAAAAAATTACTAAATAAACATACGAAAAATCTTCCAGTTTACTCTTTCAGATTGGCGCTCTCTCTCGCACATTGCAGTCTTGACAAAGATTTGAAATTGTAGGTAACGACATTACGTACATCGTTTCTTTTACGTCCATTGACACAAACACAGACAAGAACATAATGAGCATATTATTAATCCAAATGACAGAGACAAACAGCTATATCAATGAGTCCACATCTAAAGCTCCTTGCAGGGCTGAAATGATTAGTCGACATTATCGACAACGTCAACAATAAAAAATTGTCGACAAAAATGTTTGTGGTCTAATAGTCGTCTGATATCATTTAACACAACATGAGATCTTTTTAAACGCTAATGATGATGCGGGAGAGCAGCACTTAAGCTCGCACTTGATTGAGGAGAGGAATAAAGAACAGCTCACAGTCTAGACACACTCCAAACTTTCCAAACAGATTAAGGTGATGTAGATCGCAGAGTATTATAATACAATATAAGTAAATAAGTTTATAGTGATTGCTCGCAACATAGTGAATTATAATATGAGTGTCATGGTGTGTATCTTATGGTGAAGAAAATCGGCTATAAGCAGCTATATAAAGATGAAAATGTTTGTTTTTTGTGAGTTAAAGATGGATCGAAATCAAATGGTAAATGGTCTGAACTTATATAGTGCTTTTTTTTAACCTTAGAGGTTACAAAGCGCTTTACCCAGTGTCCCATTCACACACACATTCACACTCACACTCATGCACCAATGCATGCAAGTATGAACAAGTGAAAAAATACACTTATCAAAATACACTTATATTTAAGATACATTCTTTTAAAGCAAGTCTAAATATCTTTTATGTTGCTTTACAAGTAAATGTATCTTGTTTAAAGGATTTTTAGACGATGTTAAATGGAAAACAAGACAAAAACACATGATAATAGTAATTTTAGAAGAGGAACGAAATTTTAAATGAATTAAACAATACAAATCCAAATAGTTTTCCCCCTTTAATTAAATTATTGTCATTTAGAAGTATTTTTAAAGGATGATTTCGTCCTTTTTATTGTTAGTAAGCACGTTTAATACAAACGTTTTTTTCGGGCACAAGCCGAATGAGCTAATGATTAATCATTGCAATAATCGCCCGAATAGTCAAATAATCATTCTAATCATCATTAGATAATAAAAATAAGTCGATAATAAAAATAATCATTAGTTGCAGCCCTAGTTCCTTGGCTGAATTCATATACAATTCAAGCAAAATTATGTTGCTTACAACACAAGTGACAGGTAATCATTGAATTATGGCAGGACTAGCATAAACAAAATGTACTTAAAATACATTGCTCATCATAAAGTTATGAATCAGCTAATTTAAAAAGCATTTTACCTCAACATACCTTATGTTACAACATTAAATCATTGTTAAAGAAATATGTTGTTATCTAAATTGATTCTTACCCTTTTTCCTGTTGTTTTGGGTCCTAAAATAAGTGCAGCTTCATATGGTAAAACTTTAAAATTACTTTAAGATCACACATATCTCACGACATAGTCTATTGTAGAGACATGTTTTCTGCTGCTTAAACCAGAAACAGAATCAGAATGAGCTTTATTGCCAAGTATGCTTACACATACAAGGAATTTGTCTTGGTGACAGCTTCCAGTGCACAAACAATACAACAACAAGACAATTTGGATGTACAAATCCAAACCCAAATCTGAAGAGGTAGGATATGTTGGATAAATATAAATAGACTAAGCTGTGTATTGCACATAATTATTGCTCAATTGGGCAGTTTTAACTGTTCATGAGATGGATAGCCTGAGGGAAGATCTGTTCCTATGCCAGTTCTCAGAGCTTTGTAGCGCTGTCCAGAAGGCTTCTATTCAAAAAGGTAGTGGGCTGGGTGAGTGGGGTCTAGAGTGATTTTTCCAGCCCTTTTCCTCACTCTGGAAGTGTACAGTTCTTGAAGAGAGGGCAGGGGGCAACCAATAATCCGCTCAGCTCTCTGAACTGTCCTCTGTAGTCTTCTGATTTCTGATTTCGGAGCTGAACGAAACCAGACAGTTATTGAAGTGCAGAGGACAGACTCAATGACTGCTGAGTAGAACTGTATCATTACCTGTGGCAGGTTGAACTTCCTCATCTGGCGAAGGAAGTACAACCTCTGCCTTTTTCACAATGGAGTCAATGTGGGTCTCCCACTTCAGGTCCTGTGAGATGGTAGTGCCCAGGAACCTGAATGACTCCACTGCTGCCACAGTGCTGTTTAGAATGGTGAGTGGGGTCAATGTTGGAGTGTTCCTCCTAAATTCCACTATCATCTCCACTGTTTTGAGCGTGATCAGCTTCAGGTTGTTTTGACTGCACCAGTGAGCCTGCCGTTTAAACTCCCTTCTGTATTGACCTTTACCAAATTGCATCATTCAAATTCAACAGTCAAGTCTTTTAAGTAAAATACTATATTGAAAATCCATATGCCTATAAAGCCTTGTAGAGATACATCCAATAGTCAACCATAAAAATTATGTGTTTGCAACTAATGATATTAAGTTGGTTATTTAAAATATCAAAGTAAATTAACAAACATAAATTCATTTGTTGAAAATATTCTGTTTTTTTGTGGGATTGTGGGAGCATATGTACTTGCATACACGATATGCACATATGCGTAAGCCAGTATTTTGGCTGTTGCACAAATTTGCTATGGTGGCGATTCCTATGGGCATTAATGCATAATGTCTTGATGTGCCGTTTACGGTCAACATGAAACAGTATTCACAGCCTATTTTTTTTTTAATTATGTATTTGTGAGTGAAAAAGGATATTCAATGAAAAAAAGTTTATTGCAGAGCAAAAAAAAAAAAGCACTTTCAAAAAGTTTCTATGCTAAGCTTCAAATTCAATCAGACACTGTTTGGAAGACCCTGAAGCCCTCAAAGAGCCTACACCTGTGGTTGTTCAGCCATCGATGAGTTTTCCCACTGGAGTAAGGTACTCTGTCTGTTGCCATGCCGACCACTGCCCTGATTATTTTATTCTCAGGCCCACACATTTGTGCCGCACTGCTTCCAAAGCTCACATTCAAATCCCATAATTCAGCGGGTGATGGTCTCAAAGAGTTTCTAAAACGATTTACTTGATATTTGTAGCTGTGTGATCAGTTGCATCACTTCCTCTGTGACTGGAAGAGAGCAGTAGTTTAAATTCCACAGGCTTGAATTTTACACACCTTTAGTAATTTTAACACTGATTTCACTGTTTGGTGTAGTTTATAATAATCAAATTCAAGTGAATTAACAAGCATGGACCTTATAATAAAGTAGATAGCTGCTATGGAGGTCTCAAGCAAGAATGAGTTGTTTTAAAATAACGGTCTGCAACTAGGGGTGATTTAAAATGAAAATAAATAAAAATTTATATTTATATATATATATATATATATATACATGAGAAAAATCACAAGATACTCAACATTAATTTTCTACATTGTCAACAATAACAGATTGGGTGATTACATGAGAAATGACAAATTATGAAAATTTTCCTCCAGATCATGCAGACCTAATACCTACCAAAATAAATAAAAGCCGAAAATCTAAAGCATGTTGAATATGTATAATATGAATTTATGTTATATAATAATATGTAAAATGCGAGTTCTATTGTTTAGAACTGCAAAAACAGAAAAGAAGTGCAAAGAAACCTTTTATTCTCGTCATCATGTTATCTTTTTATAAACCTTTTATTTATCTTTTGTATCTTGTTTTTATCTTTCATTGTGGCTTTCTTGAAATTTTGGCCTGTCAAATGTTCAACAAATTCAATCCATGTTCAATGGAAATGATTTATTGTTAGATCTATTTTACCTCTTTGTACATTTTAAAAGCCTAATTTCTAAACATCAGTGATTTGATAACAAAATATGGCAAAATATCGGTATCTGTATTGCCCTATAGTTTTTGTTAAGATCAGTATTGGTGTCAGCCAAAATAAAATTATTTATATATTTAATAGAATTTTTGAAAAATTGAAGAATCTAGGAAATGAATCAAACTCAGGACAAGGAAGGGATGTGTAACTAGCCTCCTGGAATGGAAAATCACGCATAGAAATTATTTCAAATATTCAATATATCTATCATCCCTATATGCAACACAGCTTTTTGTTTTCAGGAATACTGTTGTAACTAAGTGAGTTCTAGTATATCGTGAAGCTGACCTAGATGTGAGCCATCAGCCTGTGTAACTTGTTGTCCAGACCTCCTGTGCTGATGCAGACACAACTGTTAAAACATTGATATCATCATGGATGAGATGGGCTGGAGTACCATCCCCTTGGCTAAAATACACACCAACACATATTTGTACTTACAATTCGTTCCTCTTCTAAATATAGTGTCTATTAGGGATGTGCAAGACTAGTCGTCTAAACAGTTCTGATGCTGCTATTCGACAACTACTAGTCGGTAGATATTTTCCCCAATTAAACTGTTCAACATTTTCACACATTTATGTTTAGTATTATATTTTTACAGAGGCTGCGCTTAAATTAATGATTACACATTTTATATTAATGTTACACATTTTAAATAAAATTAATAATACAAATATTATATAAAAAAGGGGATATCTGGGGGCCTGGCTAGCTCAGCGAGTATTGACGCTGACAACCACCTCTGGAGTCGCTAGTTCTCCAGCCAGGTCTCCTAAGCAACCAAAATTGTCCCGGTTGCAAAGGTGGTTAGAGTCACGTGTGGTAACCTCCTTGTGGTCGCGGTTAGTGGTTCTCACTCTCAGTGGGGTGCGTGGTAAGTTGTGCGTGGATATCGGAGAGCAGCATGAGCCTCCACATTCTGTGGAGTCTCCGCGGTGTCATGCACAATGAGCCACGTGATAAGATGCATGGATTGACTGTTTCAGAAGCGGAGGCACCGCGTTGAGTAACCGCGCCACCACGAGGACCTACTAAGTAGTAAAAAAAGCGATAAGAAATAGGATATCTGGAGCAGATACAAAGTTTAATTTCACCTCAGGCTGCACATGCTTCTTTCCTCTCTCACTTGCGACAAGTGCAGGAAAATGTCCTCTCGCAAGACAAGCAAACTCAGCAAAGTAGCTATGAAATCACTTTGGTGGTGGTGCAGGAAGCGGATTTCTGAAAGGTTGTATTGAAAGTCACAATGGATGTTTTGACATTTCTGTCTTCTTTAAATCTGTGCATGCTTGTAAGTTATTTTTCTGCTGAGCGGGCTTTTTTAAGCACAGTATAGTCACCTCAGGGGAGTCAAGTCCAAGGACTATGTTGATGTGTTAATGTTGCTTGTCAAAAAATTTGCTTTTGAGTAAGTAGCCTTGAAAATGACGAGGTGCCGACTGCTTAACGGGTTAAACTATCTTTTATTCTGTGTGCACGTCATGTTTAGAATACATTAGGTTTATTGTAGGCTATATCACAGGACTATTTTTGTTATCTTATAGCTATTTTGTTTTTACATCGTAACTGTTATTGGGTAACATTCTTTACCGAACAGCTGTTATATAGATCAATAGCTAATGCACGACGTGAAATACACTCAACCTTTCAGCACATTTTTTTCTTTCTCATAGATTTGGCTAAACTGTTAATTATTTTCAACAATATCCTGACTGTTTTAATATGTAAGGTACTTTACTTTGTGAATTCTGTGTAGAGCAGGCTCTGTTGGTCCTGCTCTTTTCGTTCAATTGTTTTCAATTAATATGCCTTACGTTAATTGAGTGAATGCGTGTCATGTTCTGTATATAATGTACAATGATCATAATGCAAGGTAAACATGTCACAGATAAATGCCCCTTTTCAGCAGAGTTTAGCGTCGGATTTGGAATAGATAAGGTATTTTAAACAGGTTGCATAAACACAATTCTTTTGATTGTTGTCTGAAAGTTGGATTCATTTTAGAATAGTTGACTAGTCGATTCTAAAATTGTAATTTAAATGTCAGTGAAATTAGTCGTTCCACACATTCCTAGTGTCTATATTGCTTTATTTCAGTGTTGCATTTCTGATCCTGTTTTTTGGGTTACACCCAGTCCAATTCTTGTCAATGCCATATTGCATCCCAACGCCTGCTACCCCTCATGGCTCAGTTCCCCCACGATCCCCTGGAACATGCAGGAGACAAACTGACATTTTGGGATCACAGGGTCCACAGTCTTAGAAATGTGCCATGCTTTAATAATCCATCCAGTCAAAAAATTTCAGCTGCTGAATTAAAGATGACTGGCTGCTCAGTGACGAGTACAGAGTGGTGGCTCTGTAATATGTTTTAGGCCACAGGCTCCGAGCATAAACCACTAGAGCCTGGCGCAGGTTATCAAACGATGCCAGTGACAAAGGAAGAAAAGCCATTTGGGGCTTCTTATTCTGGCCATTTTGAGGAAGTAAACAGCATGGAAGAGCACTGAGATGCTTGGACTTCCCGTCTGAGTGCTTTGTCATCTGATCCACTCATTTATATCTTCATCATTCCAGTCTCTCTGTGTCTCTCTTTCTGGTAGAGTTTGATGCTGAGGTCAGATGTGTGCTGCTAAGCCGAACTCTGTCTGCAGTGTTAATTTGTTCCATTTGTCTTGGCTGTCTCACAGTCGGTCGGAACACCTGTGAATTACAGGTTCAGAGAATAACAGAAGGCCGTAAAACATACGTAGAGACAGACTGACATAAAGGCTCTAAGATGCACAAAAGCACAGGTTACCTTTCCTTCTAACCAGGCGCAAAATGTCTTGTTGCTCATAGGACAAACACTTAAAAAGATAATTCAGATAATCCCAAAAATTTAAATTCTGTTATCATTTACTCACCCTCATGTTGTTCCAAATCTGATCGACTTCCTTCTGCAGAACACAAAAGGAGATGTTATTGCAGAACTTGATAGTTAGTTGTCAAACTTTGATATTGGCTTGACCTTGTCTTAAAGTTTAAACTAGTTATACAAATTTTAAGTTCGATTGATAGTTGGTTAGTTAGTTAGTTAGTTTGTTTGTTTGTTAGTTAGTTTGTTTGTTTGTTAGTTTTTTCGCTTGTTCATTTATTATTTTGTTTACATAAAATTTTGACAGTTTGAATTTACAAACATTCTGTTGGTTTGTATGGGATTTTGTGGATATTTGATTGTCCGCTATGGGAAGACCAGAAGTCTGAATAGTTTGAAAAGACACAGCAACCTGAGTCAGAACAGTCTGAAGGTCTGTGCCAAATTTGGTGAATGTAGCCTAAAGGTGCACTCAGTCATTTTTTCCCCATTAAAAAAAGTTTTACTCCTAAATAAATGAAATTAAATTTTGAAATATATGTATAAAATCATGACCACTCACATGAGATGAGGACTTCATATCAGTATACCTTATAAAAGTGGTTTATATCATATCAGTAACCTTATAAAAGTGGTTTTATTAATTGGGCAGGGGTGCCCTCATGGGTCTGCCATTTTAGAATCACATGACCAGCTTAATACTACTCGCTTAATCTCAGTAACCGTCTTATTATTTGACAATTTCACTCCTGGATTACATTAATCATGGCTGACTGTGAATAGTGAATTACTACAATGGCATCTGTAACCGAAAACTATTGATTTTGAATTATGCCGTATCCACACCACTAGGTGTCACTGTAAGTCCAAATTGATATGAGTAAAAAGTAACTGAGTGTATCTTTAAAAGCTCTAGGAAGAATTGCATTCAGAAATTTTGGTCTTGGTATAAGGACTTGAAGAAACCCTAAACCAAGTCTGTAGAGTAACTGTGATTTGCTTTGTCAAGCCAACATAATGACAACCTCATTCGCTTTCATTATATGGAAAAAAGATTTGATGAATGTGAAAGGTGATTGAGACTGACATGCTACCTAATATTAGGGCTGGGTGGTTTTTCAAATTTTTCTGATTAATTCAAATTTGCGCTTTGACGTCTCGATTTTTGCATAAAAACATTGCAAGCGCTGTAGTTACATACATTGAAATACACCAAAGGCTGAAAAAGGAAGTGCTTAATTTCAAATCATGGAGAGGCTATGTATGGGAGAATCAAACATCTGCCACTTCTTTAACCATGATGATTCAGATAGATCACTAATTATTGCTTTGTTCTGTGACGTGTTTCAAGTGTACTGCATCTATTGCCAACATTTGGCTAGCGATCATTTTGACAAACTTTGCGAGTTGAATTGTAATGATAAATGATTTCATGTTGCTGCGCTGCTCAGCATGAACCGCTAGAGGGCCCGTCTCTATTTGCAGGGGTTTATGACTATACACATAAATTGTTTGATGTACAATGACTACTTTCTAGATAAACTTGATCATTTATAGATATTGATTTCTATATAACTTTTTAGATAGGCTTGGTTTAGATAAAAATAATACCTACAATGGCTAAGAAGTATTTTACATTTTTCTTATTTTTTTCTATTATTTCTGAACATCCGGATTTATTAGATTGTAATTTATTTTACATTAACACTGTTGACAACTTTCCCCTGTGGTGCATTTGGTGCATTTGTAAATTTTTCTTGCACACCTTTGTTTCCTTTAACTAAAGAACTTGGATTTCTCTAACCAGGATGCCTTTCATTGTAATAAAGAACAATTCACAGCAAATTGTGAATCGAGAATCGTCCATAAATTTGATAAAAAACAATTTTATTTTTTTTGCCATATCTATTGCCAGTCCTACATAATATCTCATTTTGTGTTCTGCAAAGAAAACCATTTAAAATTAGATGATGGAATTTTCATTTTTGTGTTAACTAGCCCTTTAAGAAGCTTGTTAGGAAGATGCCATGTTGGGCTTTTCATGTGTTTGGTCATGTTTTTGACATGCAACAGCCAGGTCCATCACTTCATGCAGGAATGAGACAATTAATATTCTGTGTGCTCTGCAGATGCCGATTTCAGGCAGTTGATGCGGCGCTGGTAGCTTAGACTCTGTCAGCACACTTCAGAGGGAGTTAAGTAATGCTCTGATTCATCATGGATACTGAGACCTTCAGAGAGCAGAGCATTTTCATATTCACTATGTGTTTTCATGTGTGTGTGTGTGCGTGCGTGTATGTGTTTGAGCAGCTTAGAGGTTCAGCGGGGCCTGCAGGCTTGAGCTAAAGCTTGTCAAGGTTACCCTGTAGCAGTATGACAGGCGGTTTGTGTCCTCATCACTGCAGTCAGTAAGTGAACTGAAGAACAATCCACTTCATTTACTAAAGCTTTTTACACCTGTTGATTGACAGCTATCAGCGTTGTGCTGATACGCTTAGTGAAATTAATTGCTGAAGTGACTCTTCAATACAAGTTCAATTCAAGTTAAGCTCAGTCGACAGCATTTGTGGCATAATGTTGATTAGCAATTAAAAATAGTCACTCCTTTTCTTTCGTTTAAAAAATACAATTGGATGTAACTTTACACAGAAAAGGCTAGTAAAGGATTTTATTACACTAAAATCAAGTTAACATACAAACAAAACAGACACCCGTACACTTAAAGGGGAAGTCTCTACTAGTGTATCTAACTTAATTACAAAAATAAAGTATGTTTTCAATCAAGCTTTTCCAACACCCCTCAGAATTATCGTGCCCTTTCGCACTCTCTGATTCCCTAAATAGGCCATACTAATTAAAAGGTGATACAAATTTTTAATGTTGTAATAAATAAGACCACTATAACATGAACACAACAAACAGAAAGCATTGCAAAGGAATCGGCTCATCAGATTACATCGCCGGATTGAACGGCACCTGGTGTGTTGGGGATCTAGCACAAGAGGTAGGATAGTTGTTGGTAGCTAGTAAGCGTAACGGTACACATTTTGGGAATCTTAGGAATTTATATGAAGCTCGACAGTAATGAGCTAACTTGTGTGTCAATTCCAGAGTGTAGCTTACCTGTCGAGAAGCAACAAGAATCGAACCCCAAAAATTAAAAAAGTTCCTCCACCTTGTAAATGTTCACTCTGGTCTTTTTGTCTTTTAGCAAGTCTTTGAATTTTGACGAAGCTAAGTTTTGTTTTCTCTGTGACACGTTTGCCATGGACTTTCATATTCTCCCGGTTGTACAGTTTACTACAAGTAGCCATGCCCCAAACTCAGGCTATATTTTTAGATGGAAAGGGATGGGTGGAGCTGAGCGGGCCGCTCAAAATATAAACATCAATGTTTTGATAGTGTCTGGCAGGCACAGTGTTTACACTTTAAACCCACGAAAGTCAATGAACAATAAACTGGGATATTAGAATGTATTTTGACATACAAAAGTTACACACCACCTTTAACCAACACCTAAATGTAACTGATAGTTTTAAAAGCACATTTTCTGAAGCAACCATGTTGTTTTGTATCACTTCTATGACACATTTCGTTTCACCTTTGTTTCAAGCATTCTTAGCTGGGCTCGAGCCTCGGTCTCCAAGTCCAAATTCCAGCGCTCTATCAAGTGAGCTACAGCGCATGTTAATCACGTTGGAATAAGTGTTCAATGTAGTTTGTAATACAAACAAATGAACATTACAGTAAAAATATGTCGATATCATAACATAGCAGTGTGTGCAATAGAGCGAGAAATAAGTGTTTATGAAGTCATAATCAGCCATTATACTTGTGATTTGAGGGAAAGTGAATAAAATGTAGTTGTTATAGTACCTCTAGTGTTCATTTCACCAGGAAACTGCAGTGATACATAGAACATGGCAGTTGGAGCATTGTGATTTCTCCCCTAGTTGTCTGTCTCTTATTCTGCTTCAGGTTACGTCCACTCCTCACCATGCATGTACCGAAATGTATTGTTCCCAACCCCTGACCATAAGTGAATGCCTGACCTTTTCCTCATTCCTGGCTATCATAATGGTCTGGCCTGGTCATGTTATCATTATTATTCTGTGTTTGATTAGCTCTCACCAACCCCTGACCATTTACACTGACAGAAATATCTTCATGCAATGTTCCCTTCCCTCTAACCCATTAGAGCACTCCTGGAGCATTGGCGGAAATAAAACAAATGTTGACTTTTATCCAAATGGGGGTTTGAACTCACTAGTTTGGTTAGGAGGTGGTCTGCCATGCCAGACTCTATTATGGCTCAATATGCCAATTGAAAATAGTCATTTTATGACAACCATTTAATTTATAAAACAACAAGATGGTATTTACCTGCTCTCTGGGGTTACATCACTAGACTTTTCTGAGCCGTGTCCTTGTAGAAAACAATAGCAGTCATTGCTTCTTTTTGTCAGGTCATTGTGTGTCTCTGTGTGGACATTACATGGATGTATCTATATTGTGTATTATTATTAGGTGAGGTTTTGAGTAATGTTATCGAATGAAGCTACAGTAGCTTTGGGTAAGGAACTTGTAATTAAACGGTCACATGGCAGTTCATTTTCTATCTTACTGAATAGCTACAATAAGCTCTAAAACTTAAAGCCACATATTTATCTTAATTTTACATTGCAATGTGGTTTCGACGGAGGTTTCGATCACAATGGATTGTGACAGATCTGCCTATACATGGCCATAGTCATGTTTTGCCTTGTTCGGCGATCATCAGGTCCTGTCTCCATGCACTACCCTACTCAACTAATCCATAACACAACAATACTGACATTAATGGTTTTATTAAACTCCTAACGGGGACTACAATTGCAGACTTCGTAACAGACTGCTTCAGTCTAACATTTATTTATTTATTTTTCTCGACTGAAAAGAGATTGAGCTTTTAAAGTTGTTCCAGTGAGTTTGACAAACGCATAGGCTCGAGTGAATTAATCTTCTCTGTAATGCGTTTCATTTGATTGAATAGAATCTGGTGCGCTGTAGCGTTCTGGGAGTCGGGTTTATAGAGGCCTGGCTGAAAGAGCTCAGTTCTCCGTGCCAACAGACCACTCACTGACCTGGGAAGGGCGGGGCGAGATGGCATCCCCGAAGTGTAAGCAGTTCCCTGCTCATCGATTATTTGTCACAGTGATTTGTCCAGAATAGGACCACCTCCTTAAAAGCTTCTGATTGTACGATTGCTGATTTACGGTGGAGCATTTTCACAGAGAGAGAGAGAGAGAGAGAAGGAATTCTAAACTAAGACCCCAAATAATGGCATGATCTGATTTATGAATGCACTCAGTGTGATTGCCTCTGTGCTATGATAGATCCATGCAAGCTGTTGACTGCGGGTTCCAGAACCAGATCATTTGAACACACACTGCTAGACAGTCAGACTCCACTGTATGCTGCAATGAGATCTGTAATGCATGCAATGCAGCATTTTTCTCTTAAAGGTAAAGCGTGTACATTTGGCTCTTTTCAAACAGGTTTTCTTGAACATGCCCTTCATCTGCCATTGGTCATCCAAAACAGATAATCCCACCCCTAACACAAACCATTGGTTGAGACATTGTTGCCATGTTGGGCTGGTTGGGCTGCTCAAACAAACATTGTTTACACATTTTTGGGAATTCAGGATATGAATGGCTTACTTATAGTTGGCTCTGCATAATAATCTGGGAAAATAAACCATTTTAACATTGGAAAAAAATACACACATCACCTTTAATGCAAAGTAGAAATTGCACTTTAGATTGCAAACATGTCCTTAAAGCATTTGACAAACTTCCCATTTTGGATGTTGGCGCATTAAAACTAAATTCATTAAACTATTTTCTAAAGTAGAACGCTATTTAAATGTTTGCCTAAGATTGAGTGTATAAACATGTGGACCAAAATGCTGATACTGCCAACTGAGCTGAAAGTGTTTACATGCAAATCAGTAAACTGACAACTCAAGAAAGTTTTTCAACCACTCTTAAAGGAGACCTATTATGCCCCTTTTTACAAGATGTAATATAAGCCTCCGGTGTCCCCAGAATGTGTCTGTGAAGTTTCAGCTCAAAATACTGCATGGATAATTTATTATACCATGTTATAGATGCCTCATTTTGGGTGGAATCAAAAACACACTGATTTTGTGTGTGTCTCTTTAAATGCAAATGAGCTGCTGCTCCCCGACCCCTTTCCGGAAGAGGACTGTGCCTTTACAGCTCGTGTTTTGGATACTACAGGAACAACAAATCAGAACCAATATGACTGACAGTGTAAATACCGGAGTTCAGCCATATATGTATGAATATATATATATATATATATATATATATATATATATATATATATATATATGTATATCTGGTCTCCGTGAACACAATAAGAGACAATGGTAACTTTAGCTGCATTAGCCGTTGAATCAGCTAACGAGCACATTCGGAAAGTCAATTTGCAAACATTCACAAAATATAAAGTGCGATACTTACATCTTCAGGATGTATAAAGCTGGAATATGAACAGTTGGTACTGATCCACGCTTGAGAATAAAAAAAAAAATTAAGATCCTGCTTTATATTGACACTCATTCACAAAGCAGTCTGGTGTAAAATGATTTGCACAAACATACACTAATTTTGGTATGTTTTGGGGCACATTTCCTTCAAAAACAAAACTTGTCCACTGCGTCTTCAGTGGCTCTGATGCCAGGAGTACATGAAGACTCTTATGTTCACTTTTACAGCCAACTACAGAACACTTATGACGCGTACGAAACGGAGACATTATTCTTCTCACTGTATCTGCTCCAGAGAAAATGGCGGACCATGTGTAAATCACTCAGGGGAGGAGGGTGGTGTCCGTCACCAGTCGTGGGCGAGGCATCACGTTAGAGCAGAAACGAAAACCATTCATTTTGACACACTGTTGATTAATAGAAATATAAGAACGAGGAGTGCGTGGACTTGTAACATTGTAGGGTGGTTGTGTACACACACTGCCGACTCACGTTTATGTACAGAGTGAACAGTGAATTTTGTATAATAGGTCCCCTTTAACATAAAAATGTAAACGGACAAGTGTACAAGACATGCACACATTAAATTAGCTGACAGTCTGGCAATAAAAATGTTTACATGTAATGCGAAATGATAACGAATGCGCAAGCAGTATGCCGTAATCTTACAATGGCTAGCACTCACTAATATCTGCCTATCAGTAAATCAGTTTATAATGCGTCTCTCAACTTTTATCAAATACTAATAACATTATATGGACATTTCAATAAAATTTGATTAGATTTTTAGAATATTTATTTCTAACAATATGCAACCATTACATAATGTTTTCCATCATTTTTGGAACATACCCTGAGGTTGCAAGGCATGAAGGTTAAGCCAATTCAACACATTTTGTAATCTTTTTTTTTTCTGCAGTCTGTTAAAATGATTTTGCCCATGGTAAAATAAGAAAATCAACACATGGGTGGACCTCATTCAGCTCAAATGATGGGAACTTTGAAAGTAATTTCAATGTTAATATTGTCAAGCGTGAAAGCGTAGCTTGGGTTTAAAGTTTCTCAGAACTTTCATTTGTTCTGTGGCTACAGCTGCCTGTGTAATTCACCACACTAAACAGGGTTTGGATCGATTTAACTTATAAGTTATTCTTGTCATCTTATCGATGTGGTAGCCATTGACATGGTTGGACTGGATTCTCCTCAGAGTAAAAGTGATTTTGGAAGCACCCACCATAGGGAGTCTATCATTTTAACCAGCTCATCTAAATGCAAATGAGCATCAGGCATGACCCTCATCTCCCAGAAAAAATGGCAAAATGTTTATTGAGAGGAAGAGGTTTTTACTTAGAACTTATACTAGAAATAGACATGTTTTACATAAACACAAACTCACGCTCACCTGTGCTCAACAATGGTGAAAGGGTCATTTAAAAATGCGCATGTAACTCATACTGACACATGCTCAATCAAATTATTGTGGCAATTGGCATGTTGTTCTGCATGTCTCATTGTTTTAAATGTTAATATTCATCGTGACTCAAGTCAAGAGCATGAACCAAAACAGGAGAGAGTGACAGCACCAGACAGTTAACGAGACATTCTTGGTTAAGCGTGTGCACTCTGGCTAGGGGTGGGTGATATGACTAAAGTCTTATATCCCAATATGCGTAATTTTATATCACAATAATGATATATATCACGATATAGTTTTCGGTAAAATCAATAAAAATTGATTTATATATTAAATAACCTTATTGTAATGCCTATTTTTGGAACTCCAGTCAGTGAATTAAATATGTTATAAATGAAAACGGCTTCTTTTTAATTTGGAACAAGACAAAGAATGTCAAAGTAAATACATAATAAAAAATATAACTTGTTTTCAAAAATCAACCTTACCAAAATATAAAATTTCACAGTTTGCAGCATTTCAGTTTGAAATGTTGTTGACCGTTATTATTGTTATTATTATTATTATAAGAAACTTCAGATCTTATCAAAGCAATGTGACAAAACATAATAAAAAATAAAAAAAATCCAACAAAAATAAACACTTCTTGAAGAAAATAAATATCAAATAAATATCACATCTTGCAATATAAATAAATGACAAATTATTGCGGAGTTCACCCTTTGGCTTCATATTATTCTTTTGCAAGGTAAAACAGATTTCATGTATTTGCTTGTATGAGTGATTAGATCATCGTGCGACAGTTTGCAGATTACATTTTTCAGGAGGTTGCCCTAGAAAAATTATTTATCCGTCACTTTGATGGACTGAGATGTAGAATTTCCGTCATGGTCTATTTTTATCTGTCATACTTGTTTTAATTTTATAAGTACTACATTCAGGGTGGTAGCATCCATTATAATAGCATGTATATGACAGTGGATAGGCTTAATTATATTTTTGACTCCCCAAGTGCAAGTCTGGTGAAACCAAGGAATTCTTGGGGAAAAGTTTCTACCAGTCAATCAACCACTGCGTTAAAACAAGATTTTTTCAACTTTAACGGTGCGTGAAGCATTTAAATGAAATAACCGTCCGAGTGGAAAATGCACAAGTTCACGGAACTTCCTGTATGTGCCTGATAGCCTATAACAATAAAGTCACAGATGAGAAGCACACGCATCTCTGAAGCTCTTATGCAGGTAGCCTACTCCTCTAAAATATCGGACAATTGTGCTCTAAGCGTAGGCCTTTTTGTACTTTATTAATAAAGTGACACACTGATCATGCAGTAACACACTAACATAGTGACTGATGTATGCAGTCAATTATTCATTCCTCTCCTTGAAATCGGAACACAATTGGTCAAAACGCAAAGCACATACTACCAGGTCTTAATGGCAATGACAACTGTTAATGCGCATCTTAATACCAAGCAATAAACAGGGCACATGAACATACTGAGTGTGAGTGGGAGTGTGTGTATGTGTGATAGAAACAGTGAAGTCAAAACTGATGCACTAGGTGAAAAAGTTTTCTTATTTTTAATCTGTCAAAATGAAGGACAGCATTTGAAATTTTCTGTCAATCTTTCGGAGAAAAGAATGACGGAGAATTTTCTGTTAACACAACCCCTGGTGCTGGGTTTTGTGAACCCACACCACAGATTTTGCACCTATTTTAATAACAAGCTCCTCTTCATTTTCTTGACATGTTTGTGAGTCATCCCGTTCTGTGGAGATTTCTTTCTCCATTTGGGGTTTTCCTGGGTCAATAATGATTTGAGTTGCGTGAGTGATCCTGCTCTGAGTTCTCCTGTCTCTGGAGTGCAAATATCGGACAGCCTGCTGTATTCACACACTTCGAAGCTCCAGAGACCGCACACGCCATTGTTACGTGAAACATTCATGTCTCAGATGACAAGAATATTTAGCACTTTTGAAGAGCCAAACATGCGTTGAAGGTCGAATTAAATTTGCTTGGGTGGCCGCAGAAAATTTAATTCTCTCAGTCTCATGTGAAGCCCTGCCAACAGATAGAGAAGCCCACGCTGTGCACGTGGATATTTACATATTGGACTATGCACAATATAGCAAAATCTCTATCGATTGACACTTTATATCGTTGCCATGCCATATCGCCCAGCCCTAGCTCTGGCTCAGATTTGTTACACCTCTTTTTTGCTTTGTGAGTGTGTTGAGGTCGGTAGGGGTCTTGGGTTCTCATCAGAATCTGGCAACCATAAAAAACGCAGAGTGGCTAGTTCGGATCATGTCATGTCTATTTGATGAGAGAAGTTTCATGCAAGGCTGAGCATATCGAGATGGCAGTCCTTCCCACGCTGTCACAGACAGATGCTAAAAAACAGGTGGCAATGTTACAGCACTTATATGAAGACTGATAGAAATCTGAGCTATGATTCAGCTTCCATTCTATATTATGAGTTACAGTCTGATTCTGAATTTAGAATTATGGACTAATCTTTAGGTTAGGATAACAGTGTAATCTGTAGTTGATTATTGTAGTCTGAGTCTGAGTTTAGTATGGATGAAGTTACTGTTTACACCCGGCGGCAGCACTTTCAGGTTCAATTGGCACCCCAGAAAATAATTGCTTTCAATGGCTGCTTCGTTCAAATAGAGCGGAAAGTGCTCCAAAAGTGCCGTTGTAAAGTTGAAACACCTTTTTTCTGAAAGCTTAAAAGAGATTTGGGGTTCTATCGATTTTCACCAGGATCTATGAATAAGGACAAAACTATTTTGCATACATTTTGATTGCATTATTTCATGGATCATTGTCATTTTCACCATCACCAAATTCCGATTGCAAATGGCTGGTTTTAATTTCCAAAGTGCAACCATTGTGAAAAAAATTTGGCTAAATGTGATCTATCGATTTTAGACCAATATGAAAGATTTTACGGGATGAACTGGACCCCGCTTTGCCATTCGCTGCAGCGTGCACTGGTTGTTTGTGAGTGTGTATGTGAATCAAAATTAATTTCTAGTTCTAAATTATAAAACTAATTCTAAACTAAATAATAATTATTATTATTGACTTATTGATAAAACTTTCTGGCTTTTATTTTGACTGTCGAGACAGGAAGCTTGACAGTAATGAACATGACTATAAACAATATCGAATTTGGATCAGGCTTTTCGGACTGATACCCGATCCGTCTAAAATCGTCAGATTGGTGCATCCCTGAAATTGAATATGTATTTGTTATTATGTACTGTATGTGGACCAGCACATTTCACAGGCTTTAGAACTGTATTAAATGTGTGAGGATGTTTATTTATCAACCTGGTAAATATACGACTACCATACAGACCTATTGAAAAAATATATAATAACATTATAATAATTTTTATTAACATATATTATTGCATTATATAATGCATAAAAGAAAACCGCAGTGCTGCCTCTATCCACCATTAAAAGCTTCTGCTTTGAATAAATGGGAAGTGCGGTTGCCTATTCTGTGACATCATGGTAATTTAATCTATTCCAGCCTAGTACTGGATTGAATATTCCAGCCTGAGTTGATTATTATAGTCTGATTCTGTGTTAAGTACTTCACTCTGACCCTGAGCTGAATAGTACAGTATGTAGAGTTGGAGCTTTAGGCTATGGAATTATGCTGTACAAAGTAGACCCAGATTTAAAAGAGCTTTACACACAGACAGACCACTTCATTGACCCTCAGACGGCTAGAGGCTCCAGCCAAAGTACTTCTTTCTAATGTACCGTAAGAGTAATATGCAAATCTCTAGCCTTTTATAGAGCCTCAATATTAAGCTGCATTTGGAGCCTTTTGATGTGCACTGGATTTTCGGGTGGTTTTAATTGAATTGGACCTACTTACTCCCACTGATTTTTTACTCCATTTTCACTTTCTCATATGGTACATTTAGGAGCACATCTGAAAGAGTATGTCATGAGGGACGTGCTAAAGTCTATAGGTCTTTTTTTCCTGACACATCTGTTATGGGATATGGGCTGAATGTTATTTCATCTGCCAGCATTCCAAAGCCCAGCAAATCACTCAACACAGCATCAGACTAATCAAGCACTGTTTTAGTCAAGAGGACAAAAGGGTTTCCCATCTCTGTTCAAACAGTTCTCGCTCTCAATGATTAGCACTTATCTTCAGGTCATCTCTTTGATAATACCTGCTTCATAAGTGTATGAATGGAAACTTTAAAGTGAGTCAAGCATCACTTTTACTATTGCTCGTACTTAACAAGTATTAAACTTTGACATGCAACTCATCCCACACCTTTTGTCATACAATCATGAAATTGTGCAGCTTGTTGAGGAATAGTGTGCTATTACTTTTCTAAGCGATCAGATCATTTTTGCATGGCAGATGGAGGGTGGACATAGACAACCTGTTCTGTTCTGCATGAAGATTACCCAAATTTGTTGCGAGACATTTAGATAGTTTAGTTTCCTCCATTAACATTAAAGGAATATTCCGTGTTCAATACAATTTAAGCTCAATCAACAGCATTTTCAGCTAAATGTATTCTTTAAAAAAAGCAAAAATCTGGGTCACAGTGAGGCACTAATGGTGCGGTCACATACAACTTGAAAAAAAAAATGTCACCTCGTTTGACCACTGGATTCAATTTGTGTTTAAACTCATGTTCTTGACAACTCATCATGCGAATTTCTCACTAGAGTTGAAATTTTTCAATGAGTGAATGAAGCTTTTTCGCTTCACGCCATTTGCTCCATTCGCACCGCCCACCACAAAATTGCATCTTTGCATTGAATTTGTTTGTAATTGTGCCACATGAAATGCTCCATTCACATTATAGGTGAAAGCACCATAACAATGGGAGTAAATGGAGGCCAAATTTTGAACGTTAAATTACTCACTTTTTAAAAGTATAGCCACAAGACTAACACTATGCATGTAAACATGATACTGGTGTGAAAAATTCACTTACTAACCTTTTCTATGTAATGTTATAGCCAATTTTACAACTTTGTTGTCATGTCGATGGAATGTCAACAAAATATAAATGACTGTAAAAATTACAATTTATACTTTACAGCTCAAATAATACATGAGTTTTAACAGAATAATTAATTTAAGTGCTTTAATATAATGATAAGCTTCACATTTCTTCCTTTAAACCCTCCAAGAATTGGCCACATCCACTTTCATTGTAAGTGACAACTGTAACCTAACCTATTTTTTTTTTTAAAGAAACTAGGGAAGAGTAAATATGTATTTTTGTGATAATCAACATTATGCCACAAATGCTGTCATTTGAGCCTAACTTGTATTGAACCCAGAATATTCCTTTAAATGCTACAAAGACTTGCGTTCTGGAAAACAAGCCTTGCATGAGCTTTCACAAAGGTCTCTATGGATTTAAACAATCTGTGAGACTAATGAAGTATCATCCCTATGCTGTTTGCTGACTCTCTTTCTCTTACAGTCACCGTAGTTACCTGATCTCCCATGACTACAAGTGTTTCACTGCTTCATGAAGTGTTGGGTTCATCGTAGTGAAAATTACACCTGAATAAACGCTGTTATATGAGCCAATCCCCCACTATACGATAAAACTAGATTTATATTCCTGAAGAAAATGTGCCATTTTTAACCTTTTTGGGTGGTTTCTAGGGCGTTGGTATGCAGTTGTTAAGGTGTCTGCTAGTGGGTTGCATTGCAGTTGCTAGGGTTTTCTAAATGGTTACATTGGTAGGGAAGGTGGTTGCCTATTGGCCCAAGTAGGGCTGGTAAAACGATATCGATATATTTATATATCACGATAAAGAAAATCCATGATAAGCTTTTGTGGAATTTTCTATATTTACTTTGTGTCGCTAAAACACAAGCAGTTCGGCTTTCTCAGGCTGCGTTTCCACTGGGGCGGACGAAATCGCTCAAAGGCGCTCACAGCGCTAGGAGAGAGCTTGCTCCGCACCACTGCCAATCCTACAATCCAACTTGCGAGCATGAGGAATTTTTTTCATAGGAATGAATTGAAAACGCTCTCAGCTTCACTCACAATGCGCCAGTGGTAACGTGGGGTCAGACTGGATGAACTTGCTAATGCTAGCTGCCTTGCTAAGAATTAGGTTAAGTCGGACACCGGATTGATTCCATCCGCACTGTAAGACTTCATGACAACGGTTGCACCCTCTCATCGTCTCTAGTGAAGAGCGCGACAGAACAACAGTGATGTGGACAACAGCTCTGATCTTTTTGCGCTGTAATATTGAATATTGTTCTCTAGCAACAAACATGCATAATTTCTGCCCTGTCCTGCTCCACATGCGTTGCCTCTTTTCCCTGCATGTGTGTAGACATGAAGCGCCGCATGAGTTAACATGGTTTCAAAGCACCTTTTAGACCATATCGTTTTTCCCTTCTAAATGTATCTTTATTAATCAGCATGTTACGAGCATTTAATAATAAACAAATCGATTTTTGTTCTAATTTTGTGAAAATGAATTAGATGTTCGGAATGGATATGGAAAGACTAAAATGACTAGTTGGTAGCCTAGTCTCTCACTTTAATGAAAATATTATTCATTTTTTTTAAATGTTTTCTAAATTTTCTCTTGGGACACCCCTGAACCCACATTCAGCATCATTCCACAGTCACAAGGGCTTCTATGCCCTATACTTGGGTATCTGAATCTAAAGAAAAATTTAAAATATTTCATTTTAATGTAAAAAGATTCCAACAAATACTGGACTGCTGTGACTATGCTTCAGAACAAACAGATGATCTTTTAACATTCATTTTCAATTGATAAATGGTAAAAGACGGTAAAACTGGTAAGAGATCCTGCAGACCCCACTGCTTTGGCTGTCTCTGGACCCCTTGTGCAGTATTGTAGAGATTATTTTGACTGTTTAGAATTTATTTTTTCTTCTTTTCTTCCGTCAACTTTGAAATAAAAAAAGAAAGTGCAGTGTGTAAATGTATATTGTGATAAATATTGATATCGAACAATATGAAAAAGATTACCGTGATAACAGTTTTGGCCATATCGCCCAGCCCTAGGCCCAAGGCAAGTTTCTATGATATAGCATATACTTATAAAAAGCAGAAAATCAGCCTACGCTGGTTTGCTGGTCTTAGGCTGATAAGTTTACTGGTTTTAGAGGACTTTTCAGCATTGCCAGGTTGGGAGGCTAGTTTTAGATCCATCCTTCAATGCAAGTCTATTAAAAAACTGTCACCCCTTTTTTTGTGTGCCAGGTAAAAAAAATAAAAAATAATAATTGGGGGACGAGTTACATTACGAAGTAAATAAATATGATCTCTTGCAAGCAGTGCTAAAAACTGTTTTTCAAAAGTCTGTTGCACTTTTCCTCCCTTTATTTTGATGTGCTGGTAATTATTATGTCCTCTGGCTGGTTGTGTGGGGAAGCACAGTCCTGATGTTTGTATCTGATCTGATAAAGTCTATCACATTTGAAAGCGTCCAGATTGGCCTTTCCTGTCAATGTGCGCCGCTTCCTGTTATCTTCTCTGATTTTTTTTTGTTGTTGATATCAACACCTCTCACTCATTTGTACAGTGCTAGAGGCCTTATCGCCAGTGCTATACAAAGGGGTCAAAGTAAGAGTATTTCCCCTGGGGAAAGACATATTTCAATATAAGGATGTTTTTATTCATCATGTTGCTGCTGAGGCAAGACCAAAGTGCTAATGTACCTTCTCTGCCACAGAGCAATGAGGCTTTTACATGCCCTGAATACCTGCCACATGGCCTTGGAAGAATATCAAATGTTCAACTGGCTGAAGCATAGACTATACCCTAGTCTGGATGATATTTTGTACAATCATGATATTTTTGCAGTGATTTTATGAAATAACATTTTAAAACATTTTGAGCATCACAGTGATTTTGATACGCCTTTTATTTGCTGATTAAAGGGATTGTTCACTCAAAAATAAAAATTGTGTCATCATTTACTTACTGTCATGTTTCATAAACCTGTTTGACCATATCTTGAAATTAGAAGAATGAGCAGCTCCTTTTCTTTTCACGGAAGAAAGAAAATGCTTTTTTTAAAAGCATCATTTTTTTTTTTTATTCATTAGCAAAAATGGCTTTAATGTTGGTTTCAAACTGTCCATTTCAAAGAATCAATTTAAAACTCTTAATTCAGCGATTCGTTTGCCTTGCCATTATTACTAAAAAAATATATATACATTTTAATTTCCAGTACAAAACTGTGGAAAAGCTAATTAATGATATAAACATGCAATTTTTTACTAGAATTTTACTGTATTTTCTTTTTTTATTAAACATTTTGAATTGACATGGCAACAATGTAAAACAATATATATATATTTTATGCCACTTCTGATTTTTTGCCCTACGATATACCCACACATAAATTTTCTGTTGGTCATTTTATTTCAAATATTTGTTAAGTTAAACTATCATTGAAAGGGTTGTTCATTACCAGCACACTAAAGAGACCATGCCACAGCAGTTTCTGATATATCCCTCCCCATGAGGATATACAGGGAAAGAAAAACATGTTGACTGTTTTGTTTCCACATCAGACAACGGTTTTAACGGTCAGAAATAGCAGTTAGCCCTTCAGGCGCAGCCTTTTGTTTAGTAAGTTGATCCTTGTTCAGCTGTTCGGGGGTAAAACACATAGGTCATTGTTACTTTTTTTACATGAACCCTGCACTGTGTGTGGGGGAAGGATGCAGTTGGTGTGTAAATATGAGGCATGATGTCATTTACGACATGTTTGTGGGTGATGAGCTGATAGGATGAGGTTTTGTCTGCAGAACTAGAGCTTTTGCTTTGGGGTTTGAAATCTTTGCTAAATTACAGTGGCTTCAGAAAGTATTTGAATGCTTAAAGCTGAAGTGTGTTAAAATACTTTGACCTATTCCAGTGTTATATGAAAAGATTATCCCTTAACCAGTTAATCAATGTAATTTTAAGGGTTTATGAAGTCAGTTCCCCTCAACTTCACATATGTGCCCTGGCGGAGTGTCATTTATTACATTTACGATGGACAGTGTCTACCAGTTTGACAACTAGAAAGTGTCCAAATACTTTTTATTTATTTATAGTTTGCCTATTAGTGGTATAGTTTATGGTTTTAAAACCAATCAATCTTCTTGTGGAAAATATTTGCTTGAAAAGTGTGTTATTTTATAAAATATTTTTTCAAATAAATGTCATATGGTTTGGCATTTTGTTATCTAATGCAATGATATTCATACATTTTTAAGTGTGGTTTAAGTGTCTAAACACTTTCAGGGGCCTTTTTATTTGTATTTTCTTACACACACACACACACACACACACACACACACACACACACACACACACACACACACACACACACACACACACACACACACACACACACAAAAAGACAGGTGGATTATCATTGCACATCTGAAGACTCGGCCCTTTGCCTGATTAGATCCCTGTGGAATACTCCCTCACACTAAACAGGAAAGCAATGACATCACAATATCCTGTCTTTTTGGAACACAGCCTTGTGACATCACATTCTCACTTGCTTTGATAGAGCCCTCTAAAGATGGTTTACATTATATAAATTGATGCAATATCTTTTCCACAGTTGAAGACCCCATGAAGTCACTTGACAAGTGCTGTTTTCTTTCCTGTTTTGACATACTGCATAATTTCTATTGAAAGTACATTTAGGCTGGGACATATTTTTTTTATTCTGTAAACCCTAATGTCTTAATTAAACATTACTTGAAATGTCAAGTTTTTTGGCTCATAACTCAAATACCGAAGTTCCTTGAAATTATTTATCTGAAATATTTGTAGACTTAAGATTTTATGTTTTAATAAGTGAAAATTGAGGCCATAGGGAATACCCATAATCTGTTGTCCATTAATTATTATTTAATTATGTTTCCTTTAAATAGTTGTTATTAAGGATTCATGGAGGGGTTTTTTTTAGCTCTTTTTAGTATTATTTTATGTTGTTTTGTTGCAAATATAGTTGTTTTGTGTGATGTTACCATTAGGGCTATCTGTGTCCCCTTTGGTCAAGTTGGACCCTGTTGAATCTATTTCAATTCACCTTTTACATTTGCAATTGATTTCAGGTATATGTGCATTTGAGTGGAGAATTAAGTTTACTTAATGGTTGACCTTGAATCAGTTATAATATGCTCTTTTTTTTTCAAATTTTATCCCCTTTTCTCCCAATTTGGAATGCCCAATTCCCACTACTAAGTAGGTCCTCATGGTGGCGAGGTTACTCACATCAATCCGGGTGTTGGAGGACAAGTCCCAGTTGCCTCTGCTTCTGAGACAGTCAATCCGCACATCTTATCACATGGCTCGCTGTGCATGACACCGTGGAGACTCATGCTACTCTCCGCGATCCACACACAACTTACCATGCACCCCATTGAGAACGAGAACCCCTAATTGTGACCATGAGGAGGTTAATCAATGTGACTCTACTCTCCCTAGCAACCGGGCCAATTTGGTTGCTTAGGAGACCTGGCTGGAGTCACTCAGCATGCCCTGGATTCGAACTCGTGACTCCAGGGGTGGTAGTCAGCATCAATACTCGCTGAGCTATCCAGACCTGGTTATTATGTTCTTAATAATTTGAGCTGTGTTATTGAATGATCTTTGAATCTATTCAACTAAAATGATTATGGTGAAACAACAATATTTAAATAGTAAATCTGAGTTAAGTCTACTTGCATGTAGTTACTTTAAATAGTTAAGTTCATTCTATTTGAACACCAAGTTAAGTGAATTTAATTTCACCAAATTAAGCCCAAATTACAAGTTTTGGAGATGCAGTTACTTAATTCAATTAAGGGAGCAAGTTTACTCAATCAGTTAAGTAAAGGCAACTTATGAGGGTTTTTGGTGGTGTTGCTTCATAGCCATGAACCATAATTTGTTACTTGGTAGTTGCTTGAAGGTGGCATTGGGGTGGGTGGATGACATTCTCCTTCTAGAGAGCATTTTATTGGACACAAATCTGTGTAGTTCAAGGAGAGTCATCAATATTTTTGGTCCATTTTCAGAAGAGAAAGACATTTTAAATTGGAATAAGCTTTTAAAGGATAAAAAGGTAACATTATTGGCCAATTAACACTTAGTCACTTCATTTGTCTTGATCGATCAGATTGCTGTCCGATTGGGAATGCCCATTCCTCATAAATGTGTCTAGATCTTTTCATGTAAAAGCACTTGAAGTGACCGATTGTAAATAGCCCATCTGTTAACTTTTTGGAGGATACTTTCATCTAGATGGCTTCAAAGCTTAAAGACATAATAGTACAAGGAACTGAAATTGAATTAAAAAACTAAAATTGTAATTTCATGGGGTCATAAAATTTTTTAAAGGTAGAATTGCTAATGCTCTCCCAGGCCCTAGAAAGGCCTACGAAAATCTTGTATATATTCTCAGAGCCTGTAATCCTCTTAGATAAATGGAGAATTTTTACTTGTGAGGTGGCAATTTGCATTGAGGCAGTTTCTTTCCACCGAAGCCCTTTATTATGATGTTTGGAAAGGCAGATGGATGACTTTCTCTATTCTGTGAGCCAGGGGCTCTACCACCTGCAACATGTAATTACGCAGCATGCTCAAGAAAAACGAAGAATCACATTGTTGTTTGTGGAAAAATATTAAAGGGATAGTTCACCCAACAATGAAAATTCTGCCTTCATTTAATCACACTCATGTCCTTCCGAACCCTTTTACGACTTTATTTCTTTAATGGAACACAGAAGATGCCAAAGTCACAATTAATTTTCATTGTATAGGAAAAAAAGATGTAGTGAAAGTAGATTTCTATCTACTATTTCTTTCTATCTCTTTGCTCATTAGATATCTAATTGGCTGTTGTTTTCCTTCTAATCAGAGTAAAATTTAGGGGCTGTTCGCACATAACACGTTTTATATGTAAACGTGCAAGGTGGACATTTTTTACCGTCTTACTGGTTTTTCAGTGTCAGTAGCCCTGCATTTATAAGATGCTGTGTCAAATTAAAAGAACTTCATAATTTAAAGGAACATCTTGAAACACCTGCATTATGTTCCTTTCATTGTCTATCTGGCTTTTTAAATGACAGAATACATTCTGTCTGAACGACCATTTAGGGTTGCACCAATTTTTATATTGGAATGATATTGTGCTCATTTACTGGTACCCATACTCCAGAAAGTACTTTGATACCAAAACGGAATACCATGGGGCATACTAAACTACTAACTAAGTCATCTGATCTGATTCTGGTGATATTCTTACATTATCTGTTGCTTTATTTAAAGATTACTTAACAACAGACAAGAATGTATTCAGATTTATGATGATTTAGTGCTCAGTTATAGTGTCCTTTACTGTTAATGTTGTTGTTAACAGTGGAGTTAATGTTTGATGAAAATAATATAACACACTGTCCTCAAGTCATCATAGTTTCAGTGAACTGTACTTTACAGTTTGCACCATAATGTTATATTTAAATATAAAATAGTATGATATTAATATTTTATTTTATATAAATTGTTATTGTTATTAGCAAGAAACAAATGCAAATATTTGTGCTTGTACTTGGAATTAACAAGATCTGTTCATCCGTGGTCAAAGCTTCTGTAAAGACTGATCATATATTTAGAATGTCTGACTCTGTACCTCTAGCAATAAAATAGCCTGAACATAAGACATGCTTCTATGCTGAAGAAATTTAGATATGCGGTAACTTTAATTGTATTTTTTTGTCTTTTACTGAGTGTGGTTTTGAAATGAAATATTCAGGAGACCAGCATCTACAAGCCTGTCAGATTCTCTATCATTAACATTAACCATGTGGCTACCGCCAGTGATTTTCATTTATGCCTGTGCAGATGTTTTGATTGCTGTGCTTTTTAAATCAATTAGATAAACATTATTTAGACTCCCTCGCTGTGATCATCTGTTTCCCCTTTCGATCTACAATGTGATTTTCCTATGTTGATCTTGGCCATTCCATGTCTTTTTTTAACGACATGATTGTTTTCTTTTTAGATGTGTCTCATTGAGCACTCTGTTCTAATTTAAATGTTCTAATTTTCTGTCTGTAGAAACAGGAAAGTATACCACTTTTCTGCAGATTATATTGCTGTTGAACCACAAAAAGTTCCTCTAGCTCATCAGATATTTGGAGCTTTGGTTGTCCTTTGAATGTATGTTGCTGGTACATATTGTGCTATAGTGCATTGGGTACCAATTTCTAAAGGCCTCTTGCATATTACATCTATTTAGCGCAATTAGAGACTAATGTGTCCTAATTAGCCTTTTAAATTCACTATTGTTTTATATAGAATTATTCTATAGTTTATACAGTATTTAACACAATTACATCAGAAGTAACTGTAATTAAATTACTGAAAAAATCAGAATAATCCCTTACTTAACTTTCCCCCCAAAAAGTAATTTAATTACAGTAATGAATTACTTTGTTATGCATTACACCCAACGCTGGTCATGTCATGCTTGCAGTACCGCTTCAAAGGGCAACATATTACAATTGGTTCTCAATGCAGTACTCGTCACATTTTTAGTGAGTAGTGCTTGTCTGTGCAATGCAGTTGCTAGGGATGTTCTAAATGGTTGTGACTGCTTTGCAAAGTGGTTCTAGGGATAACTTGTTGGTTTCATGGTGTTTAGCTGGCCCAAATAAAAAAAGCCCACCCCCAAGTCTATCGTATTCTGTGTCATTGATATAGCTCGAGTACATCCTTCAGTGGAAGTTTTTGGAATCGTTTTCACCTGTTCGTACAACAGGTGAATATCAAAATTCTGAGTGCTTAGAAAATTAAAAGCATAACTCTCTTCAAGAAGCCACATGATTTTAGTATCATGGATTCATGTCTGTAGCACCAATGATGTGGGGCAAGTTATGTACCAAAGTTTAATACTTAGATTTGGGGATTTGAACAAAGGTCTAACCCTAGGTTTGTGCAATAATAACAGTGATGCTTGCCTTAGCAAACAACACTAATGAGTAAAATTTTATCTTCCATAGAAATGCAGAATTTGTTTGTACATCTGTTCCATTTTTCTGTGTACGCCACAAGTGTGACAGCTGCTTTCGTTGGCAGCCGCCTAATACACAAGAAATGTAGCCAACGTCACACCCCCAGCGTATTGATCAGCGGTGTGTTGCACACCTGGAAGATAACTATACAGTAGCCGCCCGTTATTCCTATAGCCCTTCTTTTTACTTACCTCATGAGGCAGTGTACTGTATTTTTGCTTTATTTTATGGTTACAGACTTAGGCAGAGGTGTCAAAATTTATGAGGGATTTGTCCCTCAGGGAAGGACAAGGAGGGAAAGAGACAGCAGAAGTGTGTGTGTGAGGGAGAGACAGCCAGACAAAGAAAGTAAGGAAGATAAGGATGGGCAATGCAAAGATTCTCTTGAGCTTAAAGCACCACATAAGTCTGTTACAGCAAGTGGGTGTTTGGAAATAGTCTCTAAAAAAAAAATAAAAAATTACCCCTTTTTTCTTCTTTGTATTCTTTTTTCTTTCATCCCAAAGCTCTTCGGCCTCCTCCTCATCAACACTGAAGCCGTTAGCCTCCCAGCCATTTTTATTGGACTGTTAAAGAGGTCATCAGAGAATAGCAGCCTTCACTTCCATTCCTTCCAGGGATGAAACTCTATATGTTCACTATCAACTTGATCAACATACAAATGAACAGAATTGTGTTGATGGTACCAAAGAGGAGGAAGATGAGATTAGCTCTGTTCCAAAACCTAGAAAGCTGCCTATCTAGACAACATTTTCATCTTCTAAAGGCTGTTTCAAAAGCTTGGCATCAACATTATGCTTCCTTCTAAGGGGACGTTCACACTAGGGATATCGAATTGAATCACGAGTTTGTGAATCATAAAATCTGTACCAATACCCAACTTTTGTTCAAACAGCTAGTCTCAGTGCTGGGGAATGGAATAGTTTGCAGGGGACTCAAGGCGTCTTTTTAAAATCAGTTTTTAACTTGACTCAGAATCACGTCTTCAAATGAACTGAGTCAAATTTCTTGGGCGTTTCAGGTTAGGAGTGATTTTTGTGGTTGTTTGCTATGAAAGCATTCTAATCTAGTGATGTGCAGAATCACTCATTTCACAGACGTTTAAACAAAAGTTTTGAAGTCGACTAGTTGAACCTTTAGAAAAAAATATTGTTTATTCGACCCATTTAAATTACTTAATCTATTCCAAATTCCGATGCTAAATTCTGCTGAAAAGGGGCATTTAACTGTGACGTGCTCACCTTGCATTATGATCATTGTACATTAAATATAGAACATGACCTGCATTCACTTTCAGGTTTATTTATTGAAAATAATTGAATGAAATGTGCAGACCAGTAATCTAATACTGTGTTCTTAATGGAATTTGCCAAGTAAAAGTTATTATTAACATATTAAAACAGTCATGAAATTGTTGAAAATAATTAACAGGTAGGCCTAAGTCAAATCTACGAGATAAAAAATGTGGTGAGTGTGTTTCACACGTGCAGACGTGCATTAGCCATAGATCTATATAACAGCTGTTCTGTAAAGAACATTACCCAATAACAGTTACTATGTAAAAAAAAAAAAAAAAAAATAGCTTTAGGATAGAAAAAATAGGCCTGTGATATAGACTACAATAAACCTAATGTATTCTAAACATGACACACACACAGAATAAATAATAGTTTAACCCTCTGGGGTCTGGGGGTGTTTTGGGCCCTGGAGAAGTTTTGATTTTTAAGTCATTGAAATAAGGCCATATAACACATACTAAACATTTGTCCACAAGCCTTTTGAGAACTGGACCTTGTAGCCTAGAGTTTTTGCTACAAAATGGTGTGAAAACCATCCTGATCACTAATTCATACAAATAATATAGTAATTTTACTTTTGTAAGACACTTTTAGTATTAGAAAGGTCATATGCGAGGATGTGTGAATTATAATGAATACTGATTGTAATTCACACCTGAGGAGACAAAAGACCCCTCCCCTGGGCCTATCGATGAGGAATTTGACAGAAAGAGAATGAATGTGAGGAGACTTAATGATCAAAATCAAGTATTAAGTTAAAATAATTAATCTGACTATACATTTTCTTTACATTAAGACTTTACTTAATTTTAGACCTACACTACCATATAAAAGTTTTAGAAGATTCTTCTGCAAGAATGCATTTATTTGATCCAAAATACAGTAAAAACATTGCGTGAACTCTTTTTACAATTTAAAAGAACAGTTTTCAATTTGAATATATTGTAAAATGCAATTTGTGATCAAAGCTGAATTTTCAGCATCATTACTGCAGTCTTCAGTGTCACATGATCCTTCCGAAATCACTATAATATATTGATTTTCTAATATGGGCATATTTACATCACATTTGACACATTTACACCCAAACACATATTTGCAAGCACAAGCTTCGTTGATGATAATGATGCAGCATAAACACTAGTTAAAATATAATCTAAACATTCATATTATTTTTATATATCATATTACATATCATATTTATATCATACAGCATACAATTTAAATACCTGCTTTAGCAGAAACAGCATTTAAATGTAACTAAAACTTGCTTATTAGGACATATTTCAAATTTCAATACACTGAATCCTGGCTGGCAAGTCTGGAAACAGTCCCACTAGTAAAATATGTAAGTTTATATAAAATAGCACGTCAACTAATGAAAACTAAATGACTTACTCATCCGAAATTGTATCCTCTGCTGCTATCCAGGAGTTTCCTAGCCTGTGTATCATGCTGTCTTTCAAACGTGCAGAAACATTTATGAACTTTGTTTTTAAGGCACAGTCGGGGCGTTTACCATTTGATTTGATCGTCTCAGCACATTAGCGTATGAATGGCGTGCTCTGCTGGTTGTTTGATCACATTAGGGATAATTAGCTGAGCCAGTAGAAACTGTACATTGCTTTGTTTCATACAGATTACATTGCAGTAGAATATTTGTTTTAAATTTTAATTGTTTTATTTTAAAATAGACATTTTAAGCTTTCTTTAGACATATGTTTCACGTTTGTGTGATAAGTATTTGCAAAGTTTCAGTTCATTTTTGTGACGTGTTTCAGATATATGCTCACTAATCCAGAGACTGCTGAAAGCTCACCCTTTTTGTTTTGTTATTGTGAGTGTACACAAATAAAAGTAGACCCTTTATAGTCTCTAATGATGTCTTACACTTATCTGTATGCCCCAAAATGACGGAGAATTTTATGTTGTTTCTGCTGTACTGACGAAAAAATCCAGCAGGACGCGCTAGCCGTCAGCAGATAAAAAAATGGCATTCCTTTCCTAAAACAGTCATTTTCTAGGCTACTTACTCCAAAGCAAATTTTTTGATAAGCAACATTAACACGTCAACATTGACTCCCCTGAGGCGACTACAGTGGTGGCCCAAAATATTAGCACCCTTGGTAAATATGAGCAAAGAAGGCTATGAAAAAATCTGTATTGTTTATCCTTTTGATCTTTCATTAATCTAATTAAAATCTAACCTTTAATTGAAATAGAACAATTGAAGGAGGGGAATTATCTCATTATTAAATACATATTTTTCTCCAAACATGTTGGCCACACATATTGGCACCCCTAGAAATTCTTATGAGTAAGATATAGCTGAAGTATATTCCCCTTTCATATAATTTTTTTTTTAGGGTGACAAGGAACATAAAACAAATTTTCATTGATGACTTCGTGTTTCACAGGGGTATAAATATGATATAACACACGGGCCAAATTCTTTAGTTATGATGTGCGGCTAGAGGTTGTTGAGCTTCACAATATGGGAAGTGGCTATAAATAAGTAAAGAAGTCCCCTGACATGAACCCCATAGAAAACCTGTGGGGTGAACTGAAGAGGAGAGTCCACCAACATGGACCTCTGAATTTGAGGGATCTGTAGAGATTCTGTATGGAGGAATAGTCCTTTGCAGGTGTTCTCCAACCTCATTAGGCATTATAAGAGAAGACTCAGAGCTGTTATCTTGGCAAAGGGAGGTTGGAAAAAGTATTGAAAAAAAGGGGTGCCAATAGTTATAGCCAATGCATTTTGGAGAAAAATATTTATTTAATAATTATATATTTAACCCATTTCAGTTGTTTTACTTCAATTAAAGGTTAGATTTTTGTGATTTCCTTTGAAAATTTCAAAAGGATAAACAATGCAGATTTTTTTCACATGCTTCTTTGCTCATATTTACAAAGGGTGCCAATATTTTTGGCCACTACTGTATACAGCGCTTGAAAAAGCCCACTCAGTGGAGAATGCAGACTCAAATGTGAAAAATCTGACTTTCAATGCAACCTTTCAGAAATCCAATTCCCGCACCACCACCGAAGTGATTTCATAGCTACTTTGCTGAGTTTGCTTGTCTTGCGAGAGGACTTTTTCCTGTTTATATAAAATAGCATGTGTATCGTGCTGTCTTTCAAACGTGCAGAAAAAATCAGACATTCAATGCAACCTTTCAGAAATCCACATCCCGCACCACCACCGAAGTGATTTCATAGCTACTTTGCTGAGTTTGCTTGTCTTGCGAGAGGACATTTTCCTGTTTATATAAAATAGCATGTGTATCGTGCTGTCTTTCAAACGTGCAGAAAAAATCAGACATTCAATGCAACCTTTCAGAAATCCACATCCCGCACCACCACCGAAGTGATTTCATAGCTACTTTGCTGAGTTTGCTTGTCTTTCGAGAGGACTTTTTTCTGCACTTGTTACGAGTGAGAGAGGAAATGAAGCACGTGCAGCCTGAGTTGAAATGAAACTTTGTATCTGCTCCAGTTATGCTCTTTTTTTAAAATAATATTTGTAATATCAATTTTATTTAAAATGTGTAACATTATTATGACATTAATTTAAGCGCAGCCTCTGTAAAAATATAATACTAAATGTAAATGTTAAAAATGTTGAACAGTTTAACTGGGGGAAATATTAACTGACTTTTAATTCCAGTGTCTACTAGCAGCATCAGAACTGTTTTGTCGACTAGTCTCAGTTACTTATTAGTTACTTATTGAGTGTTTGTTTCTGTTAGGGAATAGACAGCAAGTCAGCTCGCAGGGTTTTATAATAGAATTATTGATTTATCATTGAATCATTCTCATTTAGTTTTTCTGTCACTTGTCGAGTCTCTGCCTCTCTTGCGTTATGCACCAGATCTTTTCTTAATTTCTGCGCAAATGTGATGGCCCGGTCACCTAATGCTTTGTGACAAGAGACGCTAATCCTTGTTACATTAATCATTTCAGGATGTGAACTGACTCACCATTTCATCCCATTCCAAAAATTGTTTCCTCAAGATTTGCCCAAAAGCACCTCACCAATTCACATTTTGAATTAGATTTTCTATCTTGAAATGTTTCTCAAACTAAAAACAGAAATTCTGAATAAAATTAAAACAGGTGTGAAGCTTGTTTAGTGTAATTATCTGCTCTATCAAAGAGGCCATTATGATTTTTTTATTATCTTTATTTTTTCAAAATTTATTAAGGATGTCTGTACATTTTGTGATGCTCCCTTTCTCTTGCAGGTGACATCACTCAGAAAGGATACGAGAAGAAAAGGTCAAAACTGCTTGGGGCATACCTACCACAGCCTCCAGGTAAGAGTCTTGACTCTCACCTTCTACTTAGGGGACACAGGAGTACATTTGAACCCATAGACCTGCGTTTGCACAGGTTTAAACTGCTGCGGTAGGAGACTGAAGCAGCTCGTGTTTTTTTTTTCTACAGCAGATGGGTTTGCCTCCCCTTCTCTAATATAAACATATCCTAAAAACCTGCTATGGGAATCTGTTTCCTGTGGTCTAATATACTAGGTCTTCAGATCCAAGCAGATGGATTTCCCATTTGTTCTCTGTTCCACATCTGAAAGTCTGTTGCTTAAAGTGGTGGTGGCGTAGTGGGCTAAAGCACAGAACTGTTAATCAGAAGGTCGCTTGTTCGATCCCCACTGCCACAACCATTGTGTCCTTGAGCAAGGCACTTAACTCGAAGTTGCTCCGGGGGGATTGTCCCTGTAATAAGTGCACTGTAAGTCGCTTTATATAAAAGCATCTGCCAAATGCATAAATGTAAATGTTTAAACAGCAGTGCTTTTTAAATGGTATTATATTGCACTTTTCCACCACGTTAAGGTTCGACTCGACTCTGCTCGCTTTACTTTTCTGAGCTGTTTAGTGCCGCCTTAACGTGGGTGGGATTATAGACTGATCGCCTCTACTGCCGTGACATCTTAATGACACAAAACAATAAACAACACAACCGCTAGCCGTTAGCTACTAGCTCATTTTGCTGCGTAAAGTAGTTGTTACACAAGTATAACAGTTAAATTGGCCTGGTTGTTTTAGAAGCAAGCTTCCAGTAGCTGGTTAACTAAATAAATAGTGACTATTCTCTCTGACAATCAGTGATCTGCAGGATTTTAACGTCATATTTAGTATCGGCTCTGCTCGCTTGGAACCTCGACCGAGGTGGTATTAAAAAAGTACCTGGTACTATCCACAGTGGATAGTTTTTGTCCCATCTGTTTACATTCAATAAATACATCCAAGTATGTTCACCCTAAAATGAAAGTTCTGTCATTACTTAATGATTAGTTCCACATACAAAGTAACAAAATAAAGTACGTGTTTGGAACACACGAGGGTGAATAAATAATGTCCGAATTATTCATTATTTTTTATTTAACTATCCCTTTAATGTCTAAACATAGTCAAATTGCTCTAGTTTGTCTTTTTCCTCCTTTTAAAATCTTATTTGTAAAGCGAGGCCATCTGTAACCCAGCCCAGCCCCAGAGTTAATCAGTCTATTTGCTCATTTGTTCTTCAGTGCTGGTTTAAAATGAGCTGATAAGTTACTGTGGGCACCAGAATTAAGAGGCTTCTTCAATCTCTATTCAAGAGATTCATAAAAGGGGCTTAGAAGTTCCTTCGCTCTTTCCACTGAACTAAAACAACCCCTTCTTAAGAGGTATTTTTCAGGAATATCAGTAAAATATTTTTATTAAAGTTCAGTGTTGAAATGTTCAGTTTCTTTTCACTTCTTGGATTCAAATGATGGGTCACGATAGTCGACTAGTCTTCCAACAACCACCAAGTCAATTATTGAGATTTTATTTATTTTTGAACACTCTCATCATTTACTCACCATGTGTGTACACCCTGAATGTATCTTAAATATAAGTGTTTTTTGTATATAAGTGGATTTCTTTCTCTTGGTTATACTTCTGCGAGTGCAGTAAAGACAAAATATACTTATATTCAAGATCTATTCTCTTATATGTTGCTTCTCAGCGAATGCATCTTTTATTTTTTTTATATTTGTATTTTTAATATTATATTCAACATTCTCAGATAATAATTTTTTCTCCTGCAGTATAGCTGCAAAAGAAAATGTACATTGTTTTAAAGCAGTTTTAGGTATTTATATTGGAAAACAAGCCAAAAAAAAAAATCAAATCATAAACTTATTTTGTTGCAGTGTATGATGTGGTGAAGTCTACCCTCTCTTACCTTTCTGTTCACTTCAGTCCATCTTTAACTCACAAAATAAAACAATCTCCCTCTTATTAATAAAGCTGCATACAGAAATGCCCAGTGACATATATTATGATTCAATAAGTCGCAAGCCATCGCATTATAATCTAGCTGCATTAAGCATGTGAGCTCGAGGGACGAGCGTCCCCGTGACAGAGTGTGCATCAGACGGGTTCAGTGTCAATCTCTCGGAACATTTGCTCAACTCATAGAAGAGGCACTGAACGCACAGAGAAATGCCAGTTTTGGAATTTGAAGTTATTGCCATGACCTGCTGCCGTATTATTTGAACTTAATATAATTTAATTTAATAAAGCTATAACACATTAAATATAACTGCATTTAAGATGTAACGCCGGGGTGTTTCCTTTAAAGATGTTTAGAGTGCATCTGGACTGTGAGCTGTGTAATCATTACAGTTTAATGTGATCCCATGTTACGTTAAATGTGATCAAACGACTATTCGACAACGGCATTTTTTGTCGACAATTTTTTGATTGTCAATGAATGGAGTGGTGGTGGCGTAGTGGGCTAAAGCACATAACTGGTAATCAGAAGGTTGCTGGTTCGATCCCCACTGCCACCACCATTGTGTCCTTGAGCAAGGCGCTTAACTCCAGGTTGCTCCGGGGGGATTGTCCCTGTAATAAGTGCACTGTACGTCGCTTTGGATAAAAGTGTCTGCCAAATGCATAAATGTAAATGTCTGCCAAATGCTAAATTTAATGTTGACTTACCGTTTCAGCCCTACTCTGTAGGCCCATTCAGTGCAAGTGAAGGGTCCAAATATCACATAAAGGCATCATAAAAGTAACTCCTGTGGTTGAATCAGTGTATTCTGAAGCAATCCAATCAATTTTGTGTGAGACGACCAAAATGTAATTTCCTTTTCACTATAAATCTTGACAGTAGGCTATTTTGCGATCTTTATTTCAAGCTCAACTACACTTCCTATAGCTTCCTATAGCGGTGAGTAAACGATAAAATTATTTTCATTTTTGGGTAACCTATCCCTTCAAGTGCACGGAAGGTGAATACTTGAGTCTCTGCTCCTAAAGTGTCTCCAGATTCAGACTGTTAGATGGCATTAGCCTGAACTTTAAAAGCATGCTGCCATCATTAAAATGAAGAGCTCAGCCAAGTAATTGCTCATTTTTTCTTTGGTATCCAAGAACATTAGAATGTCTTACAAGGTTAGTGCTGCTTTTATAGTTTGGGAAGAATTTATGTAACTTTTGAAGGTTTTTGATTTGGGATCGGTGTGTCTGGCTGCATTGTTGATGAGCGCAGCTTTTGTTGCCATAGCAACAGGCAGCCTGCACATTCCCAGTCTGTCTCCCGGTAAAAAAATATATGACATCATGCTCAGGCACAAAGCGTGTATCGTAGACTGTGGTGTGAACAGCGGCATGTGCCAGACAACCCACGAGACGTATGAGATCATGCGGGAACCAGTGTTCTTTAACAGTCCTGTGATGGAATTAACACATTTTTAACGATCAATCAGTGACTATTAGGTTGTTGTTATTTTTTTTTACAGTGTTTTCTAGTTTCAGTTTACCTAAAATGATATTCTGTCATGTACTCACCCGAAAGGAGATGTTAGGCAGAATATTAGCCTAAGTCAACATTTAGTTTTATTGTGTGGAAAAAAGATGCAGTTGAAGTGAATGGTGACTGAGGCTAACATTTTGCCTAACATCTCACAAAAAGTAATATGGGTTTGAAATAACATAATGGTTGGTGAATGATTGTATAGGTTTAAATATATACTATGTATATTAAACTATAACTTTAATTTATGGTGTTTAGTTATTTATTTTAGATAGCGTAAACATTTTCCTCAATTAAACGGACATTGGTGTGGAATTGCATGCCATTTCTCCGTCACTGCCTTTGAACGACAGTCTTACTTCGATGTTAACCCAATCAAGATTGCTTGGTGACTAATACCCTGGGTTTTAAAGTTTGTAGTAGGAGGGAGACAGTGAGTTCATTGTACTTGAGTCATTGCAGTTGCAGAAAGGTACCATCACATCCTCTTCTGCATGAGCTGGTGCATGATTCCGACTTAACCCGCTGTCTCACCTTCTGCCTTATTGAATGAATAAATCCGCCTGCGGATGTCTTTGGCTGTGGCAGCACGAGGCCAAAATTGATTTCTCCGGCCTGCCCGCTGAGCTCTTGGCTGAAGCATCAAGCGCAACCTGGGCCATCTCACGTGTCCCTAAATCTGGTAGAAAGAGCAGAGCTGCACTAAGCTCTCCCCTGAACCCAAGACAAAGAATGACAGAACAGAGATGGCTCATCAGATGTGATTCATATAGCAGATCAATCAACTGCTTTATATGCCTGGACATAAATATTTTATCTACTCTCAATTAGGGATTTTGGGCGGGTATCGATAGCCAGTATGTATTTTTTATGTTTATGGCTTTGTGGTTTACAGATATCATACAGTATGTTGAGCAATATGTTTGCAGATATGGCAAGTCTATTCAATTATTTGTTTTTTTTGTTCAGTTTTATTTAGTTTTGTTTCATTTGGTGTTTTTGTTTTCTTTTTGTTTAATTTTTCTATGTTTTTTACTTGCTTTTGTTTTATTCAATGTTTTATTAGTTTTGCTTGCTTTTGTTTTTATATGTTGTTTTGTTTCTTTTTTGTTTTAGGCTATTACATTTTTTTGTTTTGCTTTATGGTTTGTTTGTTTTACTTTTGTATGTTGTTTTTGTTTTATTCTATTTTTGTTTTGTTTATTGTATATATGTATTTTAAATCTTTTACTTCTAGTGAAATCCAAAATCAAAACCTAATGTATTGTAGAAAAGTTTTGACTTGACAGCACACTGTTGGTGCCATGTGTCCCTACTCTTAATTACTGCAACATCAGAGAGAACCAACCACTTACATTTATCATCCGAAGGGGTGAGAGATAAAAAGAGACAAAAAAGAGGATGACAACATGTCAGAAAGAAAGGCTACAGTAAACTTGCAATGAGACAATGGAGAAGGTTGTTAAGGACAAATTGAAAGTGGGAAATGCTGATTAAAAACAGGTTGCAATGTTTCTCATTGCTTGTTGTCTGTGAATGATAAAGAGTCACAGACAGAGATGTATGACGTGTATCTTTAATAAATGTAATTGTCCCTCTCTTGCTCTTTTTATGTCCTTCAGGGTTTGAGGCATCTATGGCACACGAGCGCCGGCCACCGATGGCACACTCCTCCGCTTCACGATACCACCGCAGACGCTCCTCCGGCACCCGTGATGAACGTTACCGCTCAGGTGAGTCGGCGCTAGTGCTCAGCCGGGGGTTTGAGATTATTCCAGCAGTATCAGTAATTGATCCCATATAATTCTTACGTAAGAGTTTTATTCACCCTTTGCTACATTGAAAGCACTACAACTACACATTCTATGATGCTTTTTCTTGTGAATTTCATAGTTTGTTTTATGTACAGTAATTTCAAATCAGATGATTGCAACACACACCAAAAAAGTTGAAACGGGGGCAATTTCAGACTAATAACAATTTGACGAGTTAAAATAACAAGACAATGCGAAACAGGAGATGTTAAACGGGTGAGTCAATCGTGTCAAAGTACTGTATACTGTATAAGGAGCCTCCAAACACAGCCTAGTCCTTCAAGAGCAAGGATCATTCGAGACTTGTCAATTTACCAACAGATGCTTCAGCAAATAATCCAGCACTTTGAGAACAATGTTCCCCAAAGACAAATTGGAAGGATTTTGGGCATCTCAGTGCGTAAAGGCTAGGATGAAAACCACTTCTGAATGCATGTGATCTCTGATCCCTCAGATGTCACTGTCTTAAAAAACGGTATTAATCTGTAATAGATATCATGAACATGGTCCACAACATCCACAGATGCAAGTTATGACTTTACTATGCAAAGCAGAAGCCATAAATCAACACTGTCTCTGGGCTCGGTCTCATCTTAGATGGAAATTAGAACAGTGGAACCATATTCTTTGGTCTGATGTGTCCACAATTCAAATAGTTTTGAAAAACACAGCCATTGTGTTCACTAGACCAAAGAGGAAAAGGACCATCCAAGCTGTTATTAGCATCAGGTCCAAAAGTCAGTGTCTGTATGGGCCAGGGGTGTGTCTGTGCGCATGGCATGGGTAACTCTCACATCTTTGAGAACACCATAAATGCAGACAGATATGTAAAAATTTTTGAGCAGCATATACTGCCATTCAGCACCATCTTTTCCAGAGACATCCCTGCATTTTCAGCTTCATTGGCCTGCTTGCATTCTCTAATTGAGAATGTGTGGCGTATTATGAAGCACACCATACAGCAATGAAGAACCTGTTCAATTGTGCATCCTGCATAAGGGATTAATGGGGGAAAATTCCACTTTTTAAACATAACAAACTTGTGTCTTCAGTGCCTAAATGCTAATAATGTTATTAGAATTTTTTTTATGTTTCACAGTGGTAAACACTTGACTGTCCCAATGTTTTTGGAGCGTGTTGCAATCATCTGATTTGTAATTACTGAGCATTAAAATATATATATATATATATATATTTTTTTTTTTTTCACAAGGTAAAACATCATATATTGTTTAGTTGTTGTGCTTTCAATATAGCAAAAGGTGAATATAATTTACGAATCACTTGTAAATTATATATTTTTTTATTAGGATTTTTCATACTGTCCCAACTTTTTCAGAATTGGGTTTGTAACATCGATTCTCAGTCTGTTTACCTTAAAGTGAAGTGTGTGATACCTGCACCACGAGCGTCACAAATGGAATTGAAAAATTACAGTTTTCAAACAAGTTTCCCAAACACTCCCTCATCTAACATTGGTCAGTCAAATAGATGGTCCCACCCCAAAATCACTCCATTGCTTAAACTATTGTTGCTAATTCTGGCTAGTCAAACAGCTCAAATAAACAGAACAATGTTTTGATTTCGCCACAATCTCTACACATTTTGGGCAAATCAGCCTACTAATGGCTTACTTATACTTGTCTCTGCACATTAAGCTGGGATAGAGGAAAGTACATTTATTTTTAACATGAAAAAATTACATGCTACAGTTTCAAAATGTCTTGTATCTAAGTCAGTACATGAATTATCATGTGATTGTTTGTGTGTGAGTTTATGGATTCTTTAGCTCTGAATATTTCACTATCATCTTCCTTCCGGGCAAATATACAAATATTGATAAATGCTAAATTTTTGTTAGAGATTTATCTGTTTGGAGCTGGAGTTATATCACTGGCTTATTAAAATTATATATGTCTTTTTCCTGTCTCTGTATTTTCTATAGACAACCACACATAAAATATAGAAAGATAATTGAAGAATTTTTTTTTTTTTTAATTAAGGTTTTATGATTTATAGTAGATTTCTTATTCTTTTCTCAACCATAAATTCTCATTGGTTTATTTGGATAGATTGGAGTAATGCAAAAAAGCACATACCTGGCCTGACACAGCCTAGCATTCAGCCGTAACAGCAGCCATAGTTTTTTACTTTATTAATGCTAGTATTGCGGAAATTGTACACTTCACCTTTAAATTTGTGGCAAGTTCTGTTTCAAGTATTGTGCTGACAGACTATAAATACTGTTGGAATGAAAAATAGCTTCATTGCACCACGTCCTGTCAGGATCAGCTCTGGCTGTGCAAAACTTCTTGCCGTTAAGATAGAGTGATGCCACTGTAGTGACATTTAGTTCATAAGTGTGTTGATGAATATGGTGTTCTGGATCTCATTAGAGAGTCCAAATAACAGCTTGGATTATTAGAGGCTGTGACTCTGCCAATGCCGAGGGTACAAGCTACAGTCAACCATGGTGTCATCACACACAAACTGAGATGAGTCAGTTTTGTAAGATCACAGAAGGGCTGGAGGTGGTGGCTTTGCTCTCGTCACACACTCTCATGACCATTTTTGCCACTGAGACTTAATGTAAACAACAGCTTGGGGGTCAACAGCCACTTAAAGGAACAAGTCACCCAAAAATTAAATCTCTCCCATGTTGTTCCAAACCAGTATGCTGTTATTTTTTCATGAAACATGAAAGAAGAGATCTTTGAAGAATCTTTATGTAACTTTTGCCATTTAACTACAGTTAATGACCAAAAAAGGATTAAAAACATGATAAAAGTAGTCCATATTACTTTATCCCGAGTCTTCTGAAGCCATATGCTGTCTTTTTGGCTGGAACATGCTGGAATATAAATTGTTATTCACTGATAATCTTCATCTCAGTTGAAGCTCTCCTGCATGACGGCTCAAATTTTGGTCTGTTCCTCATATAAAGCTATCGAATGACTTCAGAAGACAAACAACATACGAACAACGATTTTGTCATGTTTTTTGTGTCTTTTTTTAGCTTTTCAATTGCTGTTGTTGCGTGGCAAGAGCTGTGTAAAGATTGGTTTGATTTTCCACTCTGTTTTTTCATATATTTTTGTCTTTTTTCTTTAGATGTCCACACAGAAGCAGTTCAGGCAGCACTGGCCAAACACAAGGAGAGGAAGATGGCTGTTCCCATGCCGTCCAAACGGCGATCTCTAGTAGTACAGACCTCGATGGATGCCTACACCCCTCCAGGTGAGCTTCACACCTGATTCTTAATCATCGCTTTATTTAAAGTCAACATGAATTAAAAATTGACCCAATTAACTTTCTTAATACACATTCCTGGTTTTATTGTGAATGATTAATTTGTGCATGTTTCATTAAAATGTAAAACATTTGCGCCACCTCTAAAATAACTTTCATTTTTAATTATTTTACAGCTGACATCACCTAGGCTATAAAATAATGTTAACCAATATCCAAATAGCTATTTTGCCATTGTTTTGCACCCCCCACACACACACTCCTATTGAGTAGTAAGACATTTTTACAATGTAAAGTAAAATGTAATGTTGGTTGCGAATGCCAATTCATGTTGACTTTATTCACACTTGTCCACCTTCTGGGCTGAGTGTTGAGTGGGTCTGAGTGACTCTCACTAGGCCTCTCCCCCCTCTCCTCTCTGCCCCCCCTGACAGACACCTCATCCTGCTCGGAGGAGGAGGGCGGCCAGGGTGAGGGTACCCCCACCTCCAGCCAGGGCAGTGTCAGCATGGAGCACTGGATCAGCCGGGCCATCCACCAGGGTTCCACCACCTCCTCCTCCTCTTCTTCGACACAGAGTGGGGGCAGCGGAGCAACGGGACGCCTGGCCGACGTCCTTGCTCAAACGCATGTTGGCAAATCAGGTAATGCCCACTCAGCAATCCTCACCTCGCTCCTTCAGCCAATCACTCCCACACTTCCTGCCATGCTTCTAAACCTCGCCTCCCTCACCTATGTGTTCTTTCCACACCTTCTTTGGTCCTTATCGTATGTTCTTTTGTTGAGCCACACTAGCTGCCATTAAAGGGATAGTTCACCCCAAAATTTTAATTCTCTCATCATTTACTCACCATCGTGCCATTTTTTGTTTACCCTCACCCCCACCCCTATTTAACTTTAAACCTAATAAATTAATGTAATAGATTTTTGGAAAGTAATCTTAGTTTTATTGAAAAATTTAATTTGTAAAAATAAACATTTGCAAAAAATGCAATAGTTTATTTTTGTGTGGTGGGGCCAATGAAAACATAAGGATGGCATTTGGGCTGTTACAAATCGCAAGGAATTACAAATAACTACTGGCCTGACAGGGCTGGCAGAAAAAAAATCTTATTGTGTCAACACAGAACCACTAACACATTCCCGCTTTTGTCTGTTTAAATTAATTCAGATTAGCCTGTGCTGCACAGATGTTAAATCTATCCTGCCAGCTGATTTAAAATGTAAACAGAGTATGCAGCTGGAAAAGGGAAGCGTATTACAACCACTTTCCTCTCCTCCACTCAGAGGCTGAAGAAAGAAAGACACCTTATTTTCAAAAACCTCACGACCTTCTGTATCCAGGGGGCTTAAAGTTGTGGACTGTGGCAAAGTGATGAACTCCAGTGTATAAATAGAGCTATGATGTGATGTACGAGAGCCCCGTGGTGCAGTTTAATGCATGCAGAAAGGAACTCATCTCTTGCACACTGTCCTGTATACCTTTGTTACCATTTTATTCCCCTCACGGTATAGTTTTCTTTCTCATTGCCTTACCTCTGTTTCCTGTTCCTGTATCATCTTTCTGTAGTCATACTTTCCTTCCTTCTACTCTGGGTTCCCAATCACTCTGCCCTTTTTTGTTTCTCACTTTCAACTCTTTTATTTTCTCTTAGATTCTGCTCTTCACTTCCTCTTTGAACCTCCCACTTGACAGTGTTATGGTACCATCTAAAAGCAGACAACCAACCTCAAGAGAGGTGGTCCTTTTCAGAGAGCTCTCAGAACATTGTTATTTCATATTTTGGAACGCTGCGAGGATGATTATCATCTTTCTGGGACAAGCATTTTAATACACTTTCTTTCTGCTTTGGAACACAAAAGGAGATTTAGTGCAGATTGGCACTTTGCTCTTCATGGAAATGGAGACTGTCAAGCTCCAAAATGCCTAAAAAACCCCCCCCACCAGAATAGTAGTCCATATGACACACATGCACTACTGTATATTCCAAGTTTTCAGATGCCATACGAAAGCTCTGTATGAGGAAAAGACAAAACATTTTGTTGTTATTCACTGAAAATCTTCCCCTTTGCTGTAGTTCTCAAATCTCATTTTTACGTGCATTAAATTCAAACATGACGCAGTGCATCTTTATGCACCATACTTGAATTGAATAAGATTTGATAGCTACGATGGAGGGAAAGATTTTCAGCAAATAACGATTTGAACATCTTGAAATGTATTACCATTTTAAATGCACATCTTTACAAACATATATTTCTCTCCTGGACCAGGAACTTTGATTAGTGCATCCAAGGTTGTTTTTGCTCCCAATTGCTGTCCTCTTTTCTCATATTTGTATTTCGCGAGTTCCATAGTGTATTTGCGAGAAACATGGCAGTGTGGGTATTCCTGTGGGAACGCTCAGTCATTCCCACCTCCCCCTCCCCTGTCCCCTTCCATGAAAGATGTCAGAGTGCTCGCTACTCTGTCGGGAACATGGCACCGTCCATGCTCTTCTCATCAGCCCCTTCCCTCTTGCCCATTCATGCCTGTGGTTAGAGAAGTGGATGGCTCTAAGGCTCTGGTTCTCCCCCTCCCTTTCCTATCCAGGGCCGATTGCTCACCTCTCGTTGAAGAGGAAAACTATGCTCGGTGTAGCGGAGAATGGAAACTCGCTGAGACGCTCCTGTGAGTTCGGATCAGATCTACTTTGGCCACCGCCCTTGGAGTCGGAGGGTCAGTATTAACCCCCCCACAAACACACTCCCTTACGTCCTGAAATTCCCTCCATCATTTGAACATCAAGACCACCATCTCTTTGTCCTCCATGTGATTCTTTAAGGAGTGTGGTGCCAAAGGGGCCCCTCAATGTTTGTGTTTGGTTGCGTGATGTGACTTTGGTGTTCCTTCAAAAAAAAAAAAAAAAACAGTCTGACCAGCTTCAATGTTCCTGAAACCCCTCTAAACCAGCTTAAAGGGTTAGTTTACTCAAATGAAAATGCTGTTATTATTTACTCACGCTCATGCTTTTCTAAAATTTTATGAACCTCTTTCTTCTGTGAAACACAAGTGTCTGGCATACAATGAAACTGAGTGGTGACTCATGACAACAGTCCTGAGATACTGTTTCTGTTGTTGTATTCTGAGATATGGTCTATTTGTGAATAGTAACTGTTTACCTTTCGTGTTTTCTAAATATAGTGTTTTATTCAATTATAAAGTGGCAAATGCTGGTTTTTCAGTCTGCTTTTAGATGCTTTGTCCATTCTTTGTCTGTTTGTGCCTACCATGATATTCATTCCTGGTCTTGTGTCCTCAACTGTCAACATGTTGTACTACTTGTGTATTATCTGTTAAATATGCATGATTATGGTGGATAAATGTCGTGAGTTGTGTTGTGTTTAGTGTTTTCTCAAAATTGGAGCATTTTCCTCAGAACACAGTCACATATTGGCGGAATGATAAATTGCTATTCACTGACTCATTTCACTACAAATTGTACTAGACTTTTCTGAACAGTACTTACAGCAAAACTGTTCTCATTTTAATACAATGATTAATGAAGGTATTAGGGATAAGTGTGTGACAACAAAACCCTTTGAAAAGATTCAGGAAAGCCAACGCTAGTTTTTCTTATCTGTCTCTGCCGAGTAGAAGGGTTCTGTCTGTCAGGTTGCATTGACACAAGGGGTCTTCGTGTCTCAGTGACTCAGATTTGCCAGCAGGTTGCTTGTTCTAAGCACTCATGTGACATAAACGTCATTTTTATTTGTCCTCCTACAAGCACCTCAGGGCATTGGGGGAACTCCTTTCCAGCACATTATGTTTCACAGAAGTGAAGAGATGGTGAGGGAGAGAGAGGGTGAGAGAAAGATAGAGAGAATTTAGGTTTGGTTTATTTTCAGGCTGTTACGTAAAGCCTCTAGCTGCTGGGTGTTTTCTCTTTAACGTATCCCTGATGATTGAGGCATTAGATGAAGGAGGGAGGCAGAAGATGTGGCAGGAGGCGAAGCAGGAGACAAGGCAGGGCTGGGAGGCAGGGGACGAGGCAAAGAGAGAGGAGATGAGGCAGGAGGCGAGCAGTGCTGGGGAGTAACTAACTAAAAGTAGCAAGTCTAGCGAAGCTACTAGCTTTACGTTTTTAGTAGTCTGACAGTAATTAAGCAATTTTTACCATAGAGTGTGCCTTGCCCCATCTGCCGGCTGGTCATCCCCACCTTCCTGGACCTGGGAGTTGCACTTTGTTCATCATGATTCTCTGATTGGTGGATTATCCCCAGGATCATGGGTAGTATACAACAGAAATTCCACTATTAAACAGGATTTGTTTTAAATGAAGATGATGCAGACTGATATTTTCAATAGATGTTGATTAATAGCCTCATGGTAGGTCTGTATTTAAAGGTTTACAAGTTATCTTTAAAAGTCTATTGCCCAATGGAGAAAGTAAATGGGATTTTTACTTCCAGAACCTGACTGTTGCACTCTATTGTTCTTTAATTTGATCTTATCAAAACGTGATGTTTAGATCAGAATTCTCAATTATTTTAGTTGAGTACCTGTTATAACTGAACTTCAGGTATGTGGTCCTCACATTGTTATACTTGCATGTTTATATCATGCACACTGACTGAAGAAGTTCCATGAAGTACTTGTGTATTTAAGTATGTATGTTTGCATTTATTCGATAGAAGGATTATTTTCTTTCAAAGCTGCACGGAAAAAATGTAAACCCTAGCATTAGCACAGCTGTTTATTGACAGGTGAGTAGGCGGTGCTTTGCTGCTATTGGAATGCATTCGACCAGATTAACATTTACTCAATGAGCCCAATGTGGCCACATGCGTTTTCAACCTCTTGTGGTTGAAGCAGACACATCTCAAAACATTTTGGACCCTTTTTACACCTGGCTTGAGCGTCATCCTATTTGAAACAATTTATCCAAAACATGTTAAAATCACGTATAAATGAGCCCAATACGTTATGAATCAAGGCAGGGAGGGCGGAGTCGAGGTAAGGAAGTAGAGGATGAGACAAAGAGGTAGAACTGCGGCAGGGAGGCAGAAAATGAGGCCAAAAACAAGACAAGGAAGTAAGAGTCGAGGCAGAGCAGGAGTGGAGATGCAGTCAGGTTAAAATAGTGCCTGTGATCGGTGAACGTCCAGACCAGGAGTTGTACCATCCCTTAGTCACCCTCCGTCACAAACCCTTTCTGTGCTCGGCACGATTCCTCTCTGACAGGAGGCATCTCTATCTCACACATGCACACTACAACTAGTGACAGCTTGACTTTTCTCTCTCAGATATATGACTAATGTTTCTTTCTATATTTATACATATTTATTTATTTAATCTATATGAAGTCAGTCAAATGACTCAATGCTCTGAGTGATTAATGGTGAAATGCTGCTTTAAATGAACTGTGCTATATAAAGTATTGCACAGAAATACACCATCTAGTTTTGAGATTAATGTGTCATATAAGACTCATGGTCTTTCTTGTAGTTTTGCATTGAAGACCATCTATGTTGAACTAAGACTAAGTAGCTGAATGCCTCTGACTCCTTTGTCCTTGTTAACAATGGATGTTTATTTAGAGCCATTTTGGGTGTTTAATGGAGGAGGAGAAATAGAGCTGCCTCTTTGGCATTCTCCTAGTTTTTTAGTGTCGAAATTACATGCAGGCAGTTATTTCTCTCCTCTAGCTGCTGGGTGTTTTCTCTTTAACTTATCCCTGATGATTGAGGCAGTAGATGAAGGAGGGAGGCAGAAGATGGGGAGTAACTAACTAAAAGTAGCAAGTCTAGAGACGCTACTAGCTTTATGTTTTTAGTAATCTGCTTTAATAACTTTAATTAAGCTATTTTTACAGACTTATCCACTGACTTCTGCCATTTGAGTCCTTTTGTGTCCTCTTCTGATTGAATAGTTTTGGGGGCTTTTTTCCCCATTACAAATTGTATCAGCATAAACATTTGAGTGAAATGTTTAATCCGATAATTAACATACATTTCTGATTATTTGATGAGTGACTTAGAAATAGTACAGAAAATTAAATATTTCTTATGATTGATATTTTTTGGTTTTCTTTGTGGTCTCAGACTTTTAGACCCAACTGTTGGTAAATTACATTGATTTACTCAACGTTAGACAGCATGAGCTTCCTAGTAATATCATAACGGTGATATGTAGCGGCCAAGGGCACTGAATGTGAAAGAGACATTTCAGGAGCGACATTAATGCAGGCCGAGCTGAGGAGAATGAGAAAGAGGCCACAGACAGCTGAGAATTTATGATCGGAGAGGGAGGGAGAACGGCGAGAGAGGCCCAGTGGACTCACCGACTGGAAGTAAAAGGAACTGTAATTAAAGAGAGGATGATAAAGCTCCTCTTTGTTTTTGTGTTCTGTCCGTCTCTCTGAGACACATGCATGTTTTCCTCAAAATCACTTCCTGTCTGTCTCCTCCCGCCCTTTTCTGTTTTAAAGTGTAGACAATGTGCTAAGTGTGTCAGGGCTCTTTGTCAATGCCAGGTAGGGTGAATTCCCTACCACAATATCCAGCTTTAGCTTCTAGCTGTGTTTTGGAACATAGTAGTTGGTTTATTGTGGGGCAAAATTGGTCATTAGCTGGTCCAAGTTGGTAGGGACCATTTTGGACCAGCAACATACCAGTTGTAAACCAACTACCATGTTTCAGTAGGGATGAACCTCCTCTTATCCTGTGTTTTGCTCCTCCTCGTCTTCCCAAACCCAGAGAATCATTCGGCCCCTCCAGACGTTACCACCTACACCTCTGAACATTCTGCTCAGGTGGAGAGGCCACATGTGTCCACCGTGCCCAGAACCACACCCAAATATGGCAACGCCAAACTCATGGAGACCGGAGATGGTAAGGATATAGAACAATGTGTTTTTGTTTCCAAAACCGTTTTAAGTTTGAAAATTAAGTTAACAGTTTCCAAACGTCACTGTTTTCCGAAGCATTCTGTAATGGAGAGGATTTTCGAAATGTTCCATTTTCAGAGTTTTTGGGAAATAAAAACAGTGTTCTAGTGAGGCTAAGATGCGTAAATGTTGGGAAATTTACCCGAAATTTTCCCAAAGGCGTAAATATTTTAAAACAAAAACGGATTAGTGCGGACATGGTCTAAATCTGACAAAACCTCACTTTGATGGTATCCTCAAATGTTAAAATTATTCAGAAATAATGTGAGTAATCTTTTATTTATTTTTATTGATTTTTTATTTGTTTAATGCAATTGGGGTTAGTCTGTAGTGATTACAATTAGCTTTATATGAAACAATAGAAGTCTAGGTTACCTTGACCCTAAAAATTATTTGGACACTTAAGATAAAAAATGCATTAGATACATAGCAAGTGTGATCTCCTAACAAATGATGCTCGTCTTTTTCTCAGAACTAACTTGACCTTTCTGAGCCATTTTTTTCCAATGACTTTTTTCAACTGGAACTGGTAGTTTTTTAGTCAATGTGTGAAGTCACGTCATGTACGAATCCACTTAATTTTTTAAATGATGTGAAGATGTGAAGAGTAATTTGAGGTTAAGTGCCTTGCAAAATTGGTGATACTGTAGCTCATAAATCACCCCTTGAAGGGTTTGAACCTATGACCCTCCAGTTACCACCCTAGATCTTTAAGCACAAGGTCACAGCTGCTCCAATTAGGGCCATGGGGGCATCTCTAAAATAATAATACAAATAATAAAATAACTTGGCATCGTTTTCCATTAAATAGTGTTCCCTTATTACAACATAACCTGTCTATTGTTTTCCATGTTATACACTATATGTGTATTATCAAAATGTTTACCTATGTAATGTCCAGTGCATGTTGCATAACTTGAAGTTGAAAATTGTACAGTGTATAACAACAAAAGCGCTGCTGGTGATAGACAGCTCACTTCACAGGACCTGATATTATTGTTGATTGGTCCTTTGCGATGAAGCTGTGATTTAGGGCATTGATCCCACTCTTATATTATTAGACTTCAATTTGATCTCTAGAGGATGCCCTTGTTGGCAGCATTGGACTGCATCTGTCAGAGGCATTAATCAATAATGTTTGTAAAATTGATTTGTTAAGGGTAAGATGAAAATTGAGGTGTTGGAAAAGGATGTAAACACAACAGCAGGGAGGAGAAACATCTTCATCTTGCACATTCAGCCATCCATCTAATCTGTTTATGGCCAGTCCTTTAACTCTTTCCCCGCCAAACACAGAATTTTCCGGGTATCCGTGTTTTAGGTGGTATACGGTAAGGAAGACCCGCACGCATGTTTTGAAAGAGTAAGCAACTCTTTGATCAAAGAAACAGACTGCGATCATCTCAAACGTGAAGTGGAACACCATACTAATACTAAAGCACTTGTTTGATAAAAATGCCTTTTTCTCAGCTTTTTGTCCGAAATGTTGTTTTTGACAAAACCTACCTTTGTTCAAGTGGCAATAAAAAAAGAACAAATGAAGATAAAATAAAATCGTTTTTTTTGCCTAAAAGCAGAGGCTCAGATCTTTATTTTGATATATAGCATCTTCATATATTCGTGGAAGAAAATATTCTGCGGGCCATTAAAGTGTAGCGAAAATCGTCAAAAACCCTGGCGGTGGCTGGCAACTTTTTTTAAAAACGCTGGCGGGGAAAGAGTTAAACCCAAGCGTGTGTTTGTTAGCTATAGTTAAGAAACACATTTTCCCTCAGAAGTGAGATAAATCTGACAAAACCTCCCTTGTTGGGACATTTTGTGACATTCTCATTTGGAAAATTTGTGTGCGTGTGTGTAATTTTTTTTTTCTTATGGTAGATGGATCCTTTGTGAAAAAGGGCCCATGTATGAAAGATATTGTTTGTTTTTAGAGGGCCTCATGTGTTGTTGTACATTAAAGGAATGTTCCAGGTTCAATATAAATTAAGCTCAATCGACAGTATTTGTGGCATAATTTAATTACCAAAAACACATTTTCGACTCGTCTCTCCTTTTCTTTGAAAAAGCAAAAATTATAGTTACAGTGAGGCACTTACAATGGAAGTTAATGGGGACAATTTTTGAAGCAGAAATGTGAAGCATATCATTTTTTAAAAGCACTTACATTAATTCTTTTAAAACTGTATTATATGAGCAGTAAATTTGTTTAAATCTTAATTTTTACAGTCGTTTTAGTATTTAAAATTGTATTTATTTTACATCGCCATGGCAACGGAGATTTCATTTCAGGACAGTACAGTTGAATCAAATTCAAATGTAAAATTGGCCATAACTTAAGTAGTTAGTAAGTGATTTTATCACACTAAACGAATCGGTTACCTAACGTAACCTCGGTTCTCTCTAGATGAGGGAACGAGTATTGCGTAAGCTAGCTTACGCTACGGGAAAGATTAATCTTTTCTGAGATATTGAAGCCAAAAAATTATCCTTAATTTTGTATCCATTGTCAACGCAGTGCAGCAGCTGCATACCTTGAGCGGGCTAGCTAGCGAGCTCATTGGTTGCTCTGCGGCAACTGCTGCAGCCTATAGACGAACTTGAGTGAACTTGCGTCCAGTGAAAGGCGCCCGCGCCGTCACTGTATCAAAGCCCGCCAGAATGGCCGAGCTTGAGAGAGGAGATCTGCTCTCACTGGAATGGGCCACGGGGCTGTCAGTGACAGCTGCGTAAGCTCTGGGAACCATGTCTGATTCTCCCAGCGACGGAAGCCCAGGCCGCTGCCACACATATGTCGTGAATGGAAATCCCGCTGGAACATGCCCACGAGGAGGCCATGCCTCTAGTGGAGTGAGCCCTAATGCCTAACGGGCATGGTAGGTCTTTTGACACGTACGCGGCTGCAATAGCGTCCACTATCCATCTAGACAGTGTCTGTTTCGAGGCGGCGAAACCTTTGGTGCGCCCTCCGAACGAAACGAAAAGCTGCTCAGAGCGTCTGAAAGAGGCGGAGCGCGCAGTATACAATCTCAGTGCTCTGACTGGGCAAAGGAGATTGGCGTCGCGTTCGCTATCGGATGCTGACAGCGCCGATAGGGAAATGATTTGTGCTCTGAAAGGAGTACCGATCACCTTGGGGACATTGCCGTGTCTAGGCTTTAAAATGACCTTGGAGTCACTTGGTCCAAACTCAAGACACGCAGCGCTGACAGACAGCGCGTGAAGGTCTCCCACACGTTTAACTGATGACAGGGCAGTTAGAAAAACGGTTTTGAGTGAAAGGTATTTCAAATCCACGGATTGAAGCGGTTCGAAAGGGGGGGATTTCATAGCTTCGAGAACTACGGAAAGATCCCAGATAGGAACCGATGGGGGGCGCGGGGGGTTCATCCTTCTAGCTCCCCTGAGGAAGCGGATGACCAGCTCATTTTTTCCCAGTGACTGGCCATGCAGGGGTTCAGCGAACGCCGCGACGGCCGCCACGTACACTTTGAGCGTGGATGGGGATCTGCCCTTATCCAGCAGCTCTTGTAAAAACACGAGCAGCGACGACACCCCACATGTCCGTGGGTCCAGGTCTCTGTTGGTGCACCATTTTGAAAACACAGACCATTTGGACGCATAGAGTCTTCTCGTGGAAGGGGCTCTAGCGTGTATGATAGTGTTTATTACTCCTTCTGGCAAAGCGACGGGTAGTCGTTGATCACCCACGCGTGCAGCTCCCAGCGCTCTGGGTGGGGATGCCAGATCGTGCCGCGAGCTTGAGAGAGGAGATCTGCTCTCACTGGAATGGGCCACGGGGCTGTCAGTGACAGCTGCGTAAGCTCCGGGAACCATGTCTGATTCTCCCAGCGCGGGGAAAAATACTGGGCAGTGAGAGTTCTCTTCTGACGCAAAGAGGTCTATCTCTGCTCTGCCGAATATGCTCCATAACTTCTGGACTGTTTGAGCGTGCAGGGACCATTCCCTTGGGGAAATATTGTCTCTGGACAGTCTGTCTGGGCCGTTGTTCAGGTGGCCTGGCATGTGCGTCGCCCTCAGCAAGCGCAGGTGGCACTGGGACCAACTCAGTATGCGTTTTGTCAGATGGAAGAGGTTCCTGGATCTGACACCGCCCTGACGGTTTAGATAGGATACCACAGATCTGTTGTCTGAACGGCCCAGGACGTGGTGACCCTGAATGACCGGGAGGAAGTGCACGAGCGCGTACTCGACCGCTATCATTTCCAGACAATTTATGTGAAGGAGCTTTTCCTGAACTGACCATAGGCCAAAAACCGGAGAGCCCTCGCAGACCGCGCCCCAACCCGTGTTGGACGCGTCTGTCAAGATGACTTTTCGGCGAGATACAGCTCCCATCGTCACTCCCCGCTGATACCATTCGGCCACTGCCCAGGGCTGCAGAGCTGAGATACAGGTCTGAGTCACTCTGATCGGCTGGCGGCCGTGGCCCAAGCCCGGCGAGATGCGCGGGTGTTTAGCCAATGCTGAAGCGGGCGCATGCACAGTAAACCCAGCTGAAGTACTGCTGCGGCTGAGGCCATGTAACCTAGCACTCTGAAATTTTTTCAGAGGCGTGAGGCTGTTCATCTGAAAGGACGCGGCTAGTCGCTGAACACGGCACGCACGCTGTGTAGATAAGCGAGCCGTCATCGCCATGGAGTCTAGTTCTATTCCAAGGAAGGAAATTGCCTGACTGGGCTGTAGTGAGCTCTTGGTCCAATTGACTGCAAGACCCAAACTGTTCAGATGACTGAGGAGAACTGTCCTGTGAGACAGAAGCTCCGTATGTGACTGTGCCAAAATCAGCCAATCGTCCAAATAGTTCAGAATTCGCAAGCCCTGACTCCGCAGGGGTGCGAGCGCCGCATCCATGCACTTCGTGAAAGTACGGGTGCTAAAGACAGGCCGAACGGAAGGACGGTGTATTGATAAACCTGGCCGTCAAAGGCGAATCTCAAGAATGGCCTGTGACGGGGATTTATCTGAATCTGAAAGTAGGCATCTTTCAGATCGAGAGAAATAAACCAGTCCCCCTGGCGCACATGCGCGAGGAGTTTCCTGATTGTAAGCATTTTGAACGGTCTTTTTGCGAGCACCTTGTTCAGAACCCTGAGATCTAATATTGGTCTGAGGCCACCGTCTTTCTTGGGGACAAGAAAATAACGGCTGTAAAACCCCGACTCGCTCAGAGAAGGTGGCACTCTCTCTATGGCCCTTTTGCACAGAAGGTTTGCTATTTCTGAACAATGCATGAAAAGCATGCAGGCTGCTTCCGTGTTCACAGTAGTTTCGAGCCGCGCTCTGAAGCGGGGAGGGCGGTGATCGAACTGTAGCAAATAGCCCTGTTTTATTGTGCTTAACACCCATTTGGATGTCCCTGGGATAGCTTTCCACGCTTTGAAGCGTAACGCTAGAGGGTGAATGGCCAAGTCGCCCTGATTGGCGCACACAGCGAGCTGAACAGAATGTGTGAGCGCGCTTACTGTGCTTATGCATGACTGCTCGCAGACAGCAGGGACAGGCTGTTCTGTGAGTGACTTCCCGATTGAGGTGAATGGGGAAAGAGTCACATATGTGAAGTGATGCGCGAGCATAGTCACGGGCATGGGACTTACATACAGAGAGGTGTTTGCTGGCCGTGTGACAGAGCGGGCAGAGAAGGGGCGCACGCACGGATTCGTGGGCGCGTTTATTGACTCTAACACTCGAGCTGGCTGTGCCCGCTTTATGTGAGTGGGCTCTGATAGGGACACGGGAAGTGTAATGCTTGTGTGTAGGGGTGAACACTGGATTGTGGGCACATTTTCTACACATAAGGCATGTTTGCTTTTTACAAGATTTCTTTGGGTTGCCGTGAAAACGGCATTTGAGTGCAGGCAAGCGGGCAGTATCACCGGCTTGTTGGCTGCTGAATCCACCACTGCAGTAGCCTGAGAGAAGGGGACTGACAGGGGCGAAGCTTTGACGGTGGTCCGCCGCGGCGGGACTGAGCCGTCGTTTCCTCAACAAAGCTAGGAGGACTTTGGTTGCTCAGGTTTCAGCGCAATCTTAGGCCGAGGCCCGCTGGGGCGGCGGTCTGCGGCGGCTGTCTGAGCTGCGTTCTAGGGCGGCCGCCCTGTCGACGCTGAGAAGTCTGGCTTTGCTGAGCTGGGCGCTGTGAAGAGGCTCGTGCAGGAGGCTGGTCACGTGGGCGGCCTGCAGAGGAGCTAGCGCGACGAGGCAGGAAGAGATTCATGGCTTGGGTGGCTTTCTGGACTTCCGAGAAATGGTCAACAATGCCACTCACCGCGGAACCGAAGAGACCAGACGGAGAGAGCGGCGCTGAGGAACGTGGGAGCGTTCAGCTTCTCCCATGTCGGCTAGCGTTAGCCATAGGTGTCTCTCGTTCACAGTCAGCGCGGCCATGCACTTCCCTAGGGCTTGAGCTGCAGCTTTGGTGGCACGAAGGGCGAGATCCGTGCAGAAGTTCCGGCAGGAAGGGAGCGGCCCGGGCCGCGGGCGCCACGCGGCGACGGCTCTGAAGAAAGCAGCCGTCGAGTCTGTTGGGAGCCTGCTCAGAGGGCGGTGACCACTCGAGCCCGAGGCGGTCGACGGCCTGTGTGTGGAGGCACGTTAGTTCTTCCTCGACTCCGGCGCGGGTCCTGCTGTCTTACGCTTATATGCACTCTAGACACGCCCATTCTGGCGGGTTTTGATACAGTGACGGCGCGGGCCCCTGTCATTGGACGCAAGTTCACTCAAGTTCGTCTATAGGCTGCAGCAGTTGCCGCAGAGCAACCAATGAGCTCGCTAGCTAGCCCGCTCAAGGTATGCAGCTGCTGCACTGCGTTGACAATGGATACAAAATTAAGGATCATTTTTTGGCTTCAATATCTCAGAAAAGATGAATCTTTCCCGTAGCGTAAGCTAGCTTACACAATACGAGAGAACCTCTCGTAAGAGAAATCATGTTAACATGCATATTGATTACGTCTTGTGGCTGTACATTTGAAACAGTGAGTATTTTAACATTATATATTTCCCCCATTCACTTCCATTGTAAGTGCCTCACTGTTACCCAGATATTTGCTTTTTTCATGAAAAGGAGGGACAAGTCGAAATTAACTTTTGTGGTAATCAATGTAATGATGTGGTAATGAATAAATGCTGTTTATTGAGCTTACCTTGTATTTAACCTGGAACATTTCTTTAACATATGGTATGTGTTCTCCTCAGGAGTTCCTGTTAGCAGTCGTGTTTCAGCTAAAATCCAGCAACTTGTGAACACACTAAAGCAGCCCAGACGACCTCCGCTCAGAGAGTTCTTTGTGGATGATTTCGAAGAGCTCCTAGAAGGTTGGTTTTTACTTCTTATTACAATATTAACATTTCGATTTCGAGCTCTTCTTATAAAGTAAGAATCTAATGATGTCCTATTCATGAATTAATCATTTCACAAATCGCTTTTGTAAATCACTCAACTGTAAGGAAGAACTTTGTTTGGTAGTAAAACTGAGGTGGATGACTTTTAAGTACTCTAAATAACGCTGCACTTGACCTGATCCAATGTGTAACTTAATCAACTTCTATTAACTCCTGGAAGCACTTCTTAAGTTCTTTCCGATTCACTTAAATGAATAAAACTTCACAAATCTAGATATGGTTTCTTTGACTCTGTAATACCGTAATTTCCGGACTATAAGCCACAACTTTTTTCCCACGCTTTGAACCTCGCAGCTTAAACAACGACACGGCTAATTTTCCCGCTTTGAAATTTTATTTAAAAAAACAAACAAAAAAAAAAACATTCTGTGACGTGCTCAGTTTTTTGGCGGCATGAAGCTTTTATTAGACCAATGAAATTGCCGAACGGGTTAAGGTCAAACAACTTTTTTGTTTACTGTTTAGATTAAATCGAGCGCGCTCAAACTTCCCATCATTCTGATTAAGGTAGTCATTTTGTCACCCTCAAGACATGGAGAAATGCATATGATGCAGCTTTCAAGTTGAAGGCGATTGATCTGGCTGTTGGAAAAGGAAATTGAGCTGCTGCACGGGAGACGTTGGAAACAGCAGCGTGATGAATTGACTCAGTGCAAAAAGACAACTAAAGCTGAGGCTATTCAACTCCGACACCGAAGGAGATGACTTCAGTGGTTTCAGTGCACAAGAGGAGGAAGATAGTGACCAATGACTTTCTTGCTAGGCTACTGTTTACTGCTAATTATTTTATTTTTTGTTACAAGCTGTGTGTGGCAGCGGGGGCGTGGTCAAGCGCCCGTCCGGGAGAGAAAAGCGGTAAGGGCGCTTACACCTGAGCTAATGTCTAACACCTGTGTCTAATTTCAGTAAGCGTGGGGAGAGCGGCATAAAAAGGCAGCAGAGAGAGTGTGAAAGAGAGAGTGAGTGACAGACACACGTCAGTCTAGTGTTGGCGCATAGAAGACCAAGAATTGAGAAACTTTCTAAAATTAATTGTAAACATTACTGTGGCCATTAAAAGCCTTACCTGGAACGTCAAGTGCCCTGCTTCACGTGTCCTTCTTGGGAAAACTTTCACACTGGAACCAGTGTGACAGTTTTTTCAGCACTTGATGTAAGCGCCCTTACCGCTTTTCTCTCCCGGACGGGCGCTTGACCACGCCCCCGCTGCCACACACAGCTTGTAACAAAAAATAAAATAATTTATTTTTGTTACAAGCCGTGTTTCGTTAAAGCCTATTTATTTTTGTTATAAGCCGTGTTTCGTTAAAGCCTGTGTAAAGTTCATTTGTTTCAGGGTACCGGTAGGCACCTGCAGCTTATAGACAGGTGCGGCTTATTTATGTTCAAAATAATAATTTTATTAAAATTCAGTGGATGCGGCTTATATTCAGGTGCGCTCAATAGTCCGGAAATTACGGTAACTGTAATTTTTTATCTCTTTTGTCTTTGATCGTTCAGTCCAGCAGCCTGACCCCAACCAGCCACGGCCAGAGGGGGCTCAGATGCTCGCCATTCGAGGAGATCCGCTGGGGGTGGTCACCAACTGGCCACCATCACTGGAAGCTGCACTGCAGCGTTGGGGCACCATCTCGCCCAAAGCACCCTGCCTGACCACCATGGACACCAATGGCAAACCACTCTACATCCTTACCTATGGTAATATAACCAGGAGTATTATTATTATATATTATATATATGAAGAAGTATTCTTTTTTTCTGTAGGTATCTATGGTTATAAGATACCTACAGAAAAAAATTAAACTCCTTCATACGCATACTGTAAGAGATTAGCATACATTATCTCACACAACTAACGTTATCTTTCACTCTGTTTCAGCCAATGGTCCCCACAAGGAAAATGACTTAATAGTCTAAATAATGCTTATTTAAAATCTAAACATGCAAAAAGGTTTCTGTATGGGTTAGGAGTATGGGATAGAAAATATATTTAGCTCAGTCAAAACGCAGGAAACTCCCCAACATAAAAGAATAACAGGGGCCGGAGTCACGAAACGTTCTTAAGAAGATATTTCTTCTTAACTACCATTTTCTTCTTAATTTCTAACTTAAGATGTTAAGAACATATTTGAGAACTTCTTAAGAATTTTTCAAGAATTGCACTTAGGAATGTGTTTACGAACTTCTTATCACTAAGAACTTTCTTAATTTTTTTCTTAATAAGAACATGTTCCTGAATCCGGCCCCAGATGTGTGTGTATGTGTGTAAGTGAGAGGTTCCAGTCACTCTCAGCTGATTTCTCTCAATGTGGAACCTGTCTGCTGAACATCACGGTGAGAGTGTGAAAAAAAAGGGTTTGCAGTGTGTGTGTGTGTGTGTGTGTGTGTGTGTGTGTGTGTATGCCTCTGCTGTAGTGGTTGGCATTTTCCTTCTTTTTTTTTCTCTAGAGAGTGAAAATTATCCTTAAGCCAATGATGTCACCTTAGTGTCATAATTTCTTCCCCTACACACAGACAAACAGTTGCCTTATCAGGACAGCCAAAGCCTTGACCAATAGACAACCTTTACTGGCCTCCACTGATCTGAAAACAGTTTGCGGTGTGGGCCAGAACATTGTCTGAAAGTAAATGGCAGTGGCTGTTTGCGTGACAGAAAACCCACAGGGGAATATCAAGCTCTTTCTCAGCTCATTAAAAACTTAATCCAAATCAAAAGAGTAATTAACTTCACACGGAACGCAGCCACTGAGCGAGATTGATATCTCATGCGCATCGTTGTGCTCTCAGTGGGGTTTAATACTCGTAAGTTAAATCCTGATAGCGGCAGGTCAGAATTTCAGCAGGACGCAGGAGATAAACTCAATGAAACGCTCCATGTGTGACTCATCAAAAAAAGGTACAATAGAAAAGATATTCCGAATTTTTGTAATTTGGTCTCAATCCAGTTTTCCCTTTGCAATGGTGGAATCTGTTTACCTTTGATCAAGTAGTGATTTTTCTCCTTGATTTAGCCTCCTGGAGTGTTCTTGTGCTGTTTGGTTTTACTTTTCTGATTGTAGTGAATATATAAAAGCTATTTGGTGAAAGAATAGGGTAACACATTCTATGAAGTCCAGATCTATAATGCATTGAAAATGCATTATAAATGCATTATAATGCAAATGTAATGTCTCATTATATATATCTTATAATATGTTTAACTTCTCATAAATCATTTTAACCACAGTTATAATACATTGTAAAACTTATATTTGTAGTTATACCTTAGAATATAATGCATTATAGCATGATCAACGTGAAATTTTATCTGCAGAAGTTATAATGTGTTATGCTTATTTGTATTATATATATTAGCTTTAAATAAAGTGACAAGAGCTTGCAAAATATGTATATGTATATATATATATATATATATATATATATATATATATATATATATATATATATATATATATATATATATATATATATATATTTGTTTTTTTTTCTTCTTTATTTAATATTTTCATTAGGCCTATGTTCCACTTAAATTACACCCTGTTGACATTTTTTTTTTTATTGCATTCTATGCATTTTTTATTTAGCTTGACTTGATATGTAATTGTGTATTTACTATGTTATAGCTGTTTATCAAACATTGCTTTTGTAACTTTACTTAAAGCAGGCCAAGACCACTTATAATGTTATATGAACATGTCATAAAGCCTTATGACTGTTTACACCATGGCAGCACATTTTGTAGACAATACCTAATAAATATTACATTACTTCTGCAGATAAAATTGGATGATGATTGTGTCTAAATAGTAATGCATTATACTCTTTAAGCTTTAACTATGAATAGGCTAAGTATTATAGCTAATAAATATGTATTATAACTGTAGTTAGAATTATTTATTGAAAAGCTGTAACATGTCATACAGTGTATTATGTGTAAAGAATAATTGACGACGAATTATTGAAAAATGCACACCCTTGGTGGTAATGCGCGGAGTGACTATTACACCTCAGGTGTGCATTATATTTCAATAATTCAGTGGACCGGAGTCAATTATTCCGCTTATACCACGGTTAACATACCTTAAGACATCGTTCAAGTTTTTATCTCAGGACATTTTCTGGTTTTCGTCCCAAAAACACTCTTGTGAGTGGAACTACTTTCTTCCGCCACTGATTCAGCGTCTTGCTTTAATACAGCCCGATCCTTCGTTTCTAGTGCGAAAACGTCACTTTAGAACTAGCAGCGGAGAATAGCAAGGCTTGCACTCCTTTAATGGAGCACTAATTGGAGTAATAAGGTAGTATGAGTTTGTTTTTGAGGGTTCGATAGAGTGAAACTCATAAACTGAGAGAGATTGCTTCTGGGATACCTTTTTTGTTGCAGCTCTTGTAAGAAGTAACATTTCTTCAAAATCGCCAAGATGTAAGTTTAAGCACTTCTCAGCAGCAGCGAGTGAAGCCAGTTTTGTATACAGCTTTTCCGTTGTAAATCTTAATCAACTATTTTCAACCCACTATCTCAGCAGGTGTGCGCTGAAATGATGGCTCTGTTTTTAGCTCGCGAGTAAGTGTGTGTAATGCATATAATATATGTGTGTCCACGTGTGTGGGTGTATGTGTGTGCGAGAAAAATTTAGAAACTGAGAGAGATCGTGTATCAGATTATCTGTTTAAGTTGATCTCATCAGGAATAACTTTGCTTTAAATTGCCAGAGCGTAAGTCTCAGTAGCGGCGAGTTGTTGCCATACTTGTATAGCTTTTCCATTGCTAAACAACTGTTTACAATCCCAGTGAGTCACGGGGGTGCGCTGACTTTGCTCCCGAGAGAGTTTGTGCGAGCGAAAGAGAGGGGTAGGGTAACAGCAGTGCTTTCCACTATAGCTATGTGAGGCTGTTTAGGACGAAATACATTGAAACATAAAAAGTTTAACTTATTAAAAGTTATTTTGGATAATAGAAACTGTTGTATTGATCAAGTAGTGGGGGTGCGGATCTGTTTGTTGGTCGCGACTCGAGTCTCGATGTGTGTGTGGGTGAGACGAGAGCTAAAGAGAGGGAGCCCAAGGACGCTTTTCAATTGAAATTTTAATTTTTGGAATTATTTTCTGACGTACTTAACCAACGTTTTTGTTTTAATTGTTTATTTTTTTATGCCTGTAGGGCTCTTTAAAATAACTGAAATAATTTGTCAAAGTGATATGGAACCGTTATGCGGTCAAGACCTGGAACTACTTCATAACCGTTTGTTTACTTGAAAAATAATTCCACTCCTTAGAACATCCGTCAACCAATCAGAATCAAGCATTCAACAGACCTGTGGTATAAGATGTTATGAATGCATTCTAATGCCTTTACAATGCATTATAAATATAGAAAGTGTTACCAATAATAGCTTACCCAAAAAAGCTAAAATTCTGTTATCATTTACGCTCATGTGTTCCAAACCCATTTGACTGACTTTCTTCTTTCTTCAGTTCCAAAAATAACAAAAACATCACTATGTCCCATACATTTTATCCCAAGTCCTCTAAAGCCATATTATAGCTTTGAGTGGGCAACAGAAGGAAATCTAACTTGTTATTCACTGACAATCTTCCCCTCCATTACAGCTTTCAAATTTAGTATATACATTTGGATATTATTTAGCAATCAGTTATGAGAAATATCCCATATTCTGCAATTGGTTTCTAGAAATGTGACAACCAATGGCATTTGGTTCTCCTCACATGCCATATTTATGAGAATGAGATTTGACAGCTATGACTCATTTTTGGGTGAACTTGGCCAATAAAGGACAGTTATTTAGTATGTACTTTATTCTACACAGGGAAACTTTGGTCTCGGAGCATCAAAGTAGCCTACAATATCCTTCACAAACTGGGCACCAAACAAGAACCCATGATCCGACCAGGAGACAGGGTGAGTTTGACAAAAACTCTCAGAACCTATAGCTAACAAAATCATGTTCATGTACAATGTAAAACAATAGAAGTGTAAGGGACAAAGTAAATGCAAAATTAGCACCGGATGTTTATAAAAATAGTCAATGAAATGGTAAATAATTAGTTAAATAAAAGATGCCTTCAAATAATAAAATGCCTAAAAACATTTTTTTATTTATGCTATTGCAGCATAAAGGAGCCTTGCATCTCCTTTTTTAAAATCTGATCTTATGTGGATTGTCTTCATAATGTATTCCATTTTGATGCATTTTTGACTTTGCATTTAATCTTATGTGATATCTTTATATAACCTCTTACAGTATCTCACAAAAGTGAGTACACCCCATACATTTTTGTAAATATTTGATTATATCTTTTCATGTGACAACACTGAAGAAATGACACTTTGCTACAATGTAAAGTAGTGAGTGTTCAGCTTGTATAACAGTGTAAATTTACTGTCCCCTCAAAATAACTCAACACACAGCCATTAATGTCTAAACCGCTGGCAACAAAAGTGAGTACACCCCTAAGTGAAAATGTTCAAATTGGGCCCAAAGAGTCAATATTTTTTATGGCCACCATTATTTTCCAGCACTGCTTTAACCCTCTTGGGCATGGAGTTCACCAGAGCTTCACAGGTTGCCACTGGAGTCCTCTTCCACTCCTCCATGACAACATCACGGAGCTGGTGGATGTTAGAGATCTTGTGCTCCTCCACCTTCCATTTGAGGATGCCTCACAGATGCTCAATAGGGTTTAGGTCTGGAGACATGCTTGGCCAGTCCATCACCTTCACCCTCAGCTTCTTTAGCAAGGCAGTGGTCATCTTGGAGGTGTGTTTGAGGTCGTTATCATGCTGGAATACTGCCCTGCGGCCCAGTCTCCGAAGGGAGGGGATCAAGCTCTGCTTCAGTATGTCACAGTACATGTTGGCATTCATAGTTCCATCAATTAACTGTAGCTCCCCAGTGCTGGCAGCACTCATGCAGCCCCAGACCATGACACTCCCACCACCATGCTTGACTGTAGGCAAGACACACTTGTCTTTGTACTCAAGTGCTCACCTGGTTTCCGCCACACACGCTTGACACCATCTGAACCAAATAAATTAATCTTGGTCTCATCAGACCACAGGACATGGTTCCAGTAATCCATGTCCTTAGTCTGCTTGTCTCCAGCAAACTGTTTGCAGGCTTTCTTGTGCATCATCTTTAGAAGAGGCTTTCTTCTGGGACGACAGCCATGCAGACCAATTTGATGCAGTGTGTGGCATATGGTCTCAGCACTGACAGGCTGACCCCCCACCCCTTCAACCTCTGCAGCAATGCTGGCAGCACTCATACATCTATTTCCCAAAGACAACCTCTGGATACAATGCTGAGCACGTGCACTCAACTTCTTTGGTCGACCATGGCAAGGCCTGTTCTGAGTGGAACCTGTCCTGCTAAACCGCTGTATGGTCTTGGCCACCGTGCTGCAGCTCAGTGTCAGGGTCTTGGCAATCTTCTTATAGCCTAGGCTATCTTTATGTAGATCTTTTTTTTAGATCCTCAGAGAGTTTTTTGCCATGAGGTGCCATGTTGAACTTCCAGTGACCAGTATAAGGGGGTGTGAGAGCGATGACACCAAATTTAACACACCTGCTCCCCATTCACACCTGAGACCATGTAACACTGACACATGACATCGGGGAGGGAAAATGGCTAATTGGGTCCAATTTGGACATTTTCACTTAGGGGTGTACTCACTTTTGTTGCCAGCGGTTTAGACATTAATGGCTGTGTGTTGCGTTATTTTGAGGGGACAGCACATTTACACTGTTATACAAGCTGTACACTCACTACTTTACATTGTAGCAAAGTGTCATTTCTTCAGTGTTGTCACATGAAAAGATCTAATCAAATATTTACAAAAATTTGAGGGGTGTACTCACTTTTGTGAGATACTATATATCTCGAATATAATATATATTGCAGCATCTTTGCATTTGTATAGTTTTTTAATAGAAAAAACTTTTATAAATTCTTAAATATTAAAAATATTGAAACTATTGTTATGACTGTCAGTGCACTCTTGTGCCTTTGTATACCAAAAACCTGGTGATTTCTTGCTTTGAACCCGGAACATTCCTTAAATGACAGTGTTGTTTCCTGTCGCATGCTTTGGTTTAAAGTGTGTTCCTGTCAGATTAGCAAATACTCATGTCTGAAGTCTGACACCTTTCCTCTCTATCACTCCACGAGCAGGTGGCTCTTGTGTTTCCCAACAATGATCCTGCTGCCTTTATGGTTGCCTTTTACGGCTGCCTGCTGGCAGAGGTGGTGCCAGTACCCATCGAGGTACCACTTACCAGAAAGGTGAAAATCTAGATATACCATAATGACATGACTGAAAGCCTTTGCTGTGAACTGTTTGAACAGTATTGCATGAATGACTCTTGCTTTAGGTGAATCACAAATGCACTGTTTACAAGCTGAAAGTGTATTTAAAGAAATAGCTCACTCATAAGTGAAAATTCTGTCATTATTATTGTTCCAAACCTGTATGACTTTCTTTCTGCTTTGGAACACAAAATGTGATTTTTGATGAATATCCTGGCCACTCTTTTCCATATAATTAAATTACTTGAGGACTAGAGCTGTCAAGCTCCAAAATTACAAAAAACTCCATAAAAACATCTTAATATATCATAAAAGTAGTCCATACGCTAGCAGAATTTGACAGAATTTTGTTTTTGGCTGATATATTTCTTGAATTTAGTCTTGATTTTTGACACCGTAACAAGTTATAGTGCCTACCCACAATCCTTCCCTACAGATATTCCCTCTCAGCTTGAGCTCACAGAATTGAGTGCCAACATGACAGTCTTTATATCACAAAATATTAATATTTATTTATTATTCATGTTTAATGGTAATGTGTTACAAAGTCCTTCTGGAAACTTCTATGCAGCGCCTTGTAAATATTGCAGTTGCTCTCTCCGGTCCACTGTCTATTTTTGAGGTCTGTTATCTCTTCAGAATGTCAGGACAAACATATCACAGCAGACTCTCAAGGCATTGCAAAGATACTTATGTTGAATTTTACTGGTAGAAGAAGAGGAGGAGAAAAGCTTTGGCAAGGATCAGCTTGATCCCTCATCAGGGCCAAAAATTCCAGGAAAAGACCTGGAAACTGGCAGAACACACTCTGGCTTCCTCTGCATGCAGTGCACTTTGGAAACCAATGAACTGCTGTCCAGTTCAAAAGCAGCTGTGTGTTTTTCTGCATTTCTGACTTGTATTACCGTGTAGCACAACCTTTACAAAAAAGGCTTTGGTGGATCCATGGTGCACTTATGGGATTGGATGTAACACTTTTAACTGTACATATAGCACATTAATGAATACTTGTCATATTTTATACCGTAGTATTTTCATGGTACTTAAAGGTAATTCAAGGAATACCATAGTTTATTAACTTGGTAAATGTGCAAAACATTGGTTTTATCATGGTACCATGTCCAAAAAAACTTGGTATTATCAAGTTACTGTACCATAGTCCTAAATGATTACCTTATTAATATACCGTGGTATTTACATGGTATTTCAAAGTACTTTAAAGAGTATTATATTACCATGGCACATGTTCAAAAAGCATGGTTTTACCATGGATCCCCTTTTCAAAAACATGGTAATGCCATGTTATATTGATATATACCATAGTCCTGATTGATTACCATGTTCATACACGGTGGTAATTACATAAATTAAAATATTGTTATTACCATGGTAAATGTCCGAAAATTATGGTAATACCTTGATAATTTTTTGTAAATAAAGGGGAATTTGCATATGCTTTTAAAACATCCATCATAAAGAAGATATTTAAACATACCAGGGTATTATAAGAAAACATAATTTATCAGTGTGGTGTCTGCAATAAGTAGGCCGTCACCACCACTGCAGTGTATTTTGCTGGTGTAGTGATGATGGATGTTTTTTGTCTGTCTGTGTGTGAATGTGTATTAGGATGCAGGAAGTCAACAGATTGGCTTTCTCCTGGGGAGTTGTGGGGTTACTGTGGCTCTGACAAGCGATGCCTGCCACAAAGGCCTTCCGAAAGGACCCACCGGGGAAATACCACAGTTCAAAGGTCAGTTTCTCAATGCACATATGATTTGATGGCATCAACCTGGCACAATTGGGCAAATATACTGTAGTGCTTCATTCTTCTTCAGAAGAGCCTGTAGCAGCCTGGTACATTTTAAAGGCATCTTTGTTTCCATGCAGACTGATGCAAACCTGTGTGTCCTAACTGCTGTAAGTTGTGCAAAGCAAGCAAATCAGATTAGAGCTTGCTAAATCAAGAAAGTGCTTGTCATTTTTGTGTGCAGTCTGCAACAGATGATCATTGACTTTGTGCTATCACAGACAAGGGATTGTGTAGATACTTTGAACAGCGTGGGAGGACGAGTGAGAAAAATTATGGGCCATATTGTGTGTGTGTGTGTGTGTGTGTGTGTGTGTATGTGTATGTGTGTGTGTGTGTGTGTGAGCGTGTATTTATCACTTTGTGGGGACCAAATGTCCCCATAAGGATAGTAAAACCCAAAATCTTTGACCTTGTGGGGACATTTTGTCGGTCCCATGAGGAAAACAGCTTATAAATCATACTAAATTATGTTTTTTGAAAATGTAAAAATGCAGAACGTTTTCTGTGAGGGTTAGGTTTAGGGGTAGGGTTAGGTTTAGGTGATAGAATATAAAGTTTGTACAGTATAAAAACCATTATGTCTATGGAAAGTCCCCATAAAACATGGAAACACTACAAGTGTGTGTGTGTGGTGTGTGTGTGATCTAATCCAGACTGCTGCTAGTTGTAAGCAATTTCTTTTGTTTTTGCCATGTCTATGCCATGGTAACATGAGAGAGGGTATAAATAGTGAATGTAGAGGTTATGAATCTGTGTAATGATTAAAAAGTTAATTTCGCCAGAGATGGACTCGTTCTCTATTAGAAGCGCATAGTCATTTAGCTAGAAGACTAGAAGAACCCTAATCGCTCATTCTTTTGAAGGATCATCACCACTAATAATTAGAATGAAAACCGTGGCTGACTCATTGAGCAGCATGAATATTAATTAACGTACTAATATTCATGTTATGTCTGTTTGGTCTCACCCGCCTTTCAGGATGGCCAAAGCTGCTATGGTTCGTCACAGAATCCAAACACCTGTCCAAGCCGCCACGTGATTGGTTCCCTCACATCAAAGATGCAAATAATGACACAGCCTACATAGAGGTATTTCCTTTTTAAAATCATAGAGATTTGTTTTTGTTTTGCTTTGAATGTTTTGTTTTGTTGACCCGTAAAGGCAAAATTGGATTTTTGTCAGTTTCAGTCCATGTCTGTTTGCTTTGACGCAGGCTGTATGCTAGTGTACTCCCAAACATTAACAATAAATAACTTGGTATATGCATTTAAGCTTATTGGCTGTTATATAAAAACAACTTCTATGACCAAACTTCCTGTTTCAATGGGAATAGGACATTGTAAATGTAGCTATCACATAAAACATACATTTATTCAAATCATTTTACCAGCTGTACACTAAATCCTCTGCATTTTTCCAGAAGTGCAAACTAACAGTCTGGGATTCTTTCTCCATATGCTGACCTCCAAACCACTTTAATTGTTTTATTATCTCTGATGTCTCTGTCCCGGCACAGGCACAGAAATCAATATTTCCTATCAGCATGTGAGGCATAGCATCGTCCATTAGAGAGATGCTGGATAATGGATGATAAATGATTAATGTTTGTTTAATTGTGAATCGGGACTCTTGAAGAAGATGCTGGTTGCTATTGAACTAGTTTTGAGTGAGCTGTCTCAGTGTTCCTGACCAGATCCCAGAAATCTTAGTGCTCATCCAAAGTGGCTGGGTGTCGGGTATCTTGGGTGCAGGGTTGATGTTTGCTTTCACTTCTACTGTATGCCTCATCAGTACAGTGTGATAATGGACTACAGTACTGTAAATATACTGATGCATCTCTAATACCTGTTAAGAACATGTAAAGTGATATTTCATACAAAATCACGAGAAAGAAATAAGAAATTATACTTTGCTTAAAGATAATATATTCTTTTAGATCTATTAGGATTTTATGCATTGTGATATTTTTTAATACCAATAAAGAACACCCATCCCATTCTCAATATCAAAATGTAATTTGTTTTGGTTCTGATTATAAAAATGTAGTTCTTATTAAAATGAAATATGACCTGAGATGCACCCCATACAGTAGATTGCATTATCGGCCATTCAAGCAGTGTCTGTAAAGAGTTGTGATGCACTGATTCTTGTGTTAATGATTACATGTGTTTATGGCACTGTGTTAATGATTTACAGTATAAGACCTGTAAAGACGGAAGTGTTCTGGGTGTGACGGTGACACGGATCGCACTTCTAACACACTGTCAGGCCCTAACACAGGCTTGTGGATACACAGAGGGTGGGTCCAATATACACATACAGTATTACACCTCTAGATCTGTCCTGAAATCTCCCTTCTCAGATAATCATGTAGTACAACTGTATGTTCCTTTATGTCTTTCAGCTGAAATCATAGTGAATGTATTGGATTTTAAAAAGGATGTGGGTTTGTGGCACGGCATCCTAACAGTAAGTCTTGCTCTTGAAAATATTTCATGTAAACACAAGATCATGCATTTCAGATGGTACCTGGTAATAAATCACTTCCTGTTTTCATTAGAGCGTCATGAACATGATGCATGTAATTAGCATCCCATACTCCTTGATGAAGGTCAACCCTCTGTCCTGGATCCAGAAAGTGTGTCAATACAAAGGTCTGTCAATCACTGAGGAATCTTAAGGACTGTCCACAACAAGTTTGCTATGACAAAAAAATGCAAATGTATTTAATGTTCGCAAACACATCACAATTATTCACACCAATTCCTATGCGACTGAATGAATAGGCTTTGAATAGGCTTTTAGTCTTTAAAGGAATAGTTCACCCAAAAAGGAAAATTGGCTCATTATTTTCTCACCCTCATGCCATCCCAGATGTGTATGACTTTCTTTTATCTGATGAACTCAACTGAAGATTTTTAGAAGAATTTCTCAGCTCTTTTGGTACAATGTAAATGAATGGGTGCCAGAATTTTGAAGCTCCAAAAATCACATAAATCATCATAAAAGTAATCCATAAGACTATAGTGGTTATCTATGTCTTCAGAAGCGATATGGTAGGTGTGGATGAGAAACAGATCAATAATTATGTCCTTTTTTTTGCTATAAAATCTCCTCCTTACTCATTCAATCTCCACTTTAATTTTCACTTTCTTCTCTTTTTTTGTGTGATTCACATTCTTTATGCATATCGCCCCCTATTGGCAGGAAGAAGAATTTCAAGCAAAAAAGGTCTTAAATATTCACTAACGCCTACTACACCACTTCCAACGATATAGATTAAAACACTGGAGTCGTGTGGACTATTTTTATGCTGCCTGTAGCATACAAGCCTCTTGTTCATTGGGAAAGGAGGAAGCAGAAACCAGATTAACACTTAACAAGACTTTAATAATAACTTAAAACACTGAACTGCAACATAATAACAGGACGACACACACACACACACACACACACACACAGCTCCGTGTTTGTGTTTGTGTGTGTGTCTCTCTTCCAGCACTCCTGACTCCACCTTTTATCTCTCTCCCGCTGATTATGCCACTCAGCACAAGGAGCACACACTCACAGCCTGGCCACGCCCTCCTCCTCGTCACATACCCCCACCGCCCGATTCAGGCTAGGGAAAGCTCCGGACTGACTTTCTCCCCCCCACCCCTACCCATTCCTTCCTTGAGGTGTGGAGTTGCCCATTCGGCCATGTCACCGGCTTTTTTTCCCATGCCTCCTGGATAGGACAAGTGAGAGAGGGAGAGAGGAGAAAAAAAAGGCACGTCTTCCTCCAGACCCAGGTTTCAGCACCAGGGTGGCAGACAAGCCTCTTGTTCATTGGGAAAGGAGGAAGCAGAAACCGGATTAACACTTAACAAGACTTTATTTATAACTTAAAACACTGAACTGCAACATAATAACAGGACGACATACACACACACGGAGCGACATACACACTGTCTCTCTCTCTCTTTCTCTCTCTCTCTCCAGCACTCCTGATTCCTCCTTTTATCTATCTCCCGCTGATTAGGCCACTCAGCACCAGGCGCACACACTCACAACCTGGCCTCATCACACTGCCTTTATGTGCTTTTTGGAGCATCAAAATGTTGGCACCCATTTACTTGCAATGTATGGACCTACAGAGTTGAGATATTCTGAAAATCTTAATTTGTGTTCAACAGAAGAAAGTCATACACATCTGGGATGGCATAACGGTAAGTAAATGGTGAGAGAACTTTCATTTTTGGGTGAACTATCCCAACAAATACAACACAAGCACAACAAATTCTGTGTAAATAGTTTACAATTTACATAAAAACGGTTTTACGAAAGATTTACTCAGAATTTAGTTCTGCTCAAGTTCCACAAATACCTTTGCCCTTTGATTCAGTTTTATATGCATCCAAAATGGCCAATGTTGTGATATTTATAGTAATTTAATGATTCTGTGTGTAGCTAAGGTGGCCTGTGTCAAGTCCAGAGATATGCACTGGGCTCTGGTCGCTCACCGAGATCAGAGGGACATCAACCTTGCCTCCCTGCGCATGTTGGTGATCGCCGACGGCTCCAACCCATGTGAGCTAAGCTTGCAGCTTTATCTATTTCTTTCCATTCCTTTCTCTCACCTTCCTCTTGTTTACTCTTCCTTTCCCTTCCTCCTTCCTCTCCCACATGATTGTTTCTTAAACTACTCGGCTGACAGGAAAGTGGATGTTTAAACAGCTGTTACATACAATTTCTCTAAAAGTATTATTCTTAACTGTGTAGTATATATATATATATATATTTGTACACTCATACTGTATATGGTTTCTGGGATTGTAACTCACAGATGTGATGAGTCAGTATAGATGGTGCCCAGAAGGCAATTACCTCTGTGTTTTGCAGTTGCACACACACACTAACATATATAAATGTTAAACACACCTAAGGACAAAATGTTCCACTGCCTCCCATTTTATACAAATGCCAGTCTAAAAGCCAGAAAGATGCCAGCAAGTTATGGTAAATGTGTTGCTGATGCAATATTCCTGGAGCAAAGCGATTTTAAAGGGGTCTGAAAAACAGGATTTTTCTTGCTCTTTTGATATAAAGATGATATACAATGTAGTCATTCTCTAATGTTCATAACACAAAGCTCACTTCCCAGTCAGCCAAAGACCATTTGTGGACCATAATAGTCTTAATAATAAGCTTCATTTTCTTTATGCATTGTGATGTTGGGATGAAATATGAGCTGGAATGAGATTGTCCAATTTATTGGATTTATTGTCATTCATAAATTGCACATTTAACAAATGACCATCCAGATATACAAATCAAGACCCATTCTGTATTTAGTAACTTGGCACGCTTTGAGCGACAGCCGGTACATGAAAGTTAGCCAATCAAACTGCCAGTTATTTTCATTATAGTAGCATTAAAGGTACAGCAGCATAATTCTTTTTAAATGTAATGCACCTTGACTTATAAGGGAATTTCAGGAGGAAAATATAGAATATGGCCCTTTGATGCACAGTGTTTTTTAGTGAACTGCCCTTTTAAAACTTCACATTGTACCCTACAGAGAACACTTTAAAAGGTGGGAGCTGTTTTAAATGCTTTAAATAAAATGCATAGCTTTATTGCACTCAATATTTTCTCTCTCTCGCTCTCTCTCTCTCTCTTTCTCTCTGCAGGGTCCATTTCATCATGTGATGCGTTCCTCAATGTCTTCCAGAGTAAAGGTCTGCGGCCAGAGGTCATCTGTCCATGTGCCAGCTCAGCTGAAGCCCTCACCGTGGCCATCAGGAGGTGGGAGGGGTTCTGACACATTGACCACTAATATACACTGTAGCATCACATCATATTCACCACCTCTCACTTCCATCAAGAACATTTAGATCTTTCTTTCCCTCTTTTCCGAGTTTCGTAATCCACAACAATTGGATAATTCATTGGAAATATGGATGGAAACAATTTTTTATGGTCAGACAAAGTTAAGTTGACGGATCAACTAGAGGGCTTTGCTGAATTCTGTGTATGTCTTCAAAAGCAATTTTCCAAAACCATTTACAAGAAAATTGTGTTTTTTAAAGGCTGTCTCTGTAATTACAGCCCTGACATCTTTGCTTTGTGACCGAATCAAACTAGTGACAGAATGCAGAGCATATGGTTTTCATTCCACAGGATTAACTCTGTCACTGGCCATTTTTACAGACCTGCTTTCACTCTCTCTCATGACAGTTTATGGATGAGCACAGCTTTTATGAATCTTAACAAAAAGATAAATTAATTGAAAGCTAATAAAATAACATGTTGCCATAGATGAGCACATTCAACGGTGACCAAATATAAGTAATTTTAGTGCTGTTTCAGTCATCAGATGAAATTACGTCATTTGATTTGTCATTCACAGATGTAATGAGCAAACCCAGAGTTGCCTCATATTTCACCTCTTACACATGCACACACATTTTTACTGCATTTGGGTTGGCCCATGTGGTCAACAGAAAGTTTCTCACTCTGGTAATGATTTCTGTCCTTGCTTACAATATATCTCTCACTCTGTTCTTTTCGCAGCCCTAGATGATGGTGCATCATGTAATACACCCACACATTATAACTGCACAATGCATAATTATTTAAGTCTACTTACACTTTGGCTCTGTTCTAAAAATTAGTGAACTACCAAAACAGAACAGAATGTTCTTGACTGAATGCAATGGCTACTCCAAAAGTTAGGCAGCAATACTATGCTGCTGTAACGGGGCAAGGAATGGGCAAGGAGGAGGCGGGTACCGGCTACACAATCAACATAACGTTTAATGATAGAACTCAACATAAAACAAACATAAACACAGAAACACATGCAACGCTGCCGCGTGCGTCTCTCTCTCTCCCCAAACTCCGGCTTGTCTTTATCCCCCTCCCAGCTGATCCCCCGTGTGTCCTCACAGCCCGGCCCTGCCCTCCTCCTCATCACACTCCTCCATTGCCCGACTCAAGCCTGGGTCAAACCCCCGGCATGATGCACTACCCTCCCTTCCTGGAGGGGATGCTGCCCTTCCGGCAGCCTTTTGGAGCCCTGGGAGAGACGAGGGGAGGCAAAGGGGAGAGGGAAAGGGCGAGGCAGAGCACCAGAGGGTCCTCAACCAGCGAGTCCTCCAGCCTCCTCCCCTTCTTCGGCAGACGCCAGCGGTTCCTCCGGCACTCGTCGGCCGGCAGCGACCCCTCCGTCCCTAGGCAGACGGCCGCGGCTGCTCCCCTGGCGTATCGCAGCTGTGATGACTCTGCAACAGCGCATCCCTCCCCCCTCACGGGTTGCAGCACCACTGTAACAGATAAAGGACGGGCAAGAAGGAGGTGGGACCAGACTAAACAGTCAACGTAATGTTTAAAGATAAAAGGACGGGCAAGAAGGACGAAAACAAATGCAGACACACATGCAATGTGGCCACGTGCATCTCTTCCCCGAACAGGCAACTCCGGCTCGTCTTTAAACCCCTCCTGGCTGATTAGCCCGATCCAGAGCCGGCCGTGGGTCCTCACGGCCCGGCCCCACCTCCTCCTCATAACAGATGCTTTCTAAGATATCATGTTTTTGCCAAATTCTAAGGCAGCATCGCATATATTCTTTGTAGGAAATGCAATCTCGGAATTGCTCTCTGTGTGCTCTGTGAAAGACACATGCAAGATGGCAGGCGAGTTAAGAAAAATGTGAAAGAAATATGCTTGTAGTACTGATTTCAATAGTACAAAGTTTAAAATTAAATGGAATGTTTACCCTGTATTTGTGTGCATTATGTATTTTTTCATGAGCTTTCAGGACAGGATGCTGAATTATGAATAAGAATAGATTCATGCAAAAATAAGTTCTTTCATTTTTCGAGGTTGACATTACTTAAGGGCTGGACTTAATGCTGTTCCTTAGAACTCATACCAATCTGTTTCTTCCTCTGAATGCTTCACAACCATACTTCCACAAGGATCTTAAAGCGTTACTTTACTCTGATCATGTATTTTATCTCTCGGTTTAGGCCCACAGATGACAGTAACCAGCCGCCAGGTCGAGGGGTTCTGTCCATGCAGGGTCTGAGCTACAGTGTCATTAGAGTGGACACGGAGGAGCGGTTGTCTGTACTCACCGTACAGGATGTGGGCACCGTGATGCCAGGAGGTACACATATGTGTAAACACATTGATGGATCTCAGATAGACAAGAATGTGCTCAGGTCTTCGCAAAACGTTTCATAGTGCAATGTGTATTGGATCAAAGGAGAAAGTATTAAAATGTCCACGTGCTAGCCTCTCTCTGTGTGCTGTATTTACTGCTTCATAAAGTGTGTAATGTGTTTACTGATATTGTGTATGTGCAGCTCTAATGTGTGTGGTCAAACCGGAGGGAGTTCCTCAGCTGTGCCGAACAGATGAGATTGGAGAGCTGTGTGTGTGCTCCATCGCCACGGGAATGTCATATTATGGGCTGTCGGGCATGACAAAAAACACCTTTGAGGTTTGTGTCCTATCAGACAAAGATCGTTATGGCTGTAGTTAAGTGGACTCTATTTCCCAGAATCCCCTGGCTTCTACTCAAAAAGATGCTAAAGTGTTCAAATCAATGCCGATCCTTGCTTTTTTGTTAAATTCCTCTGGAATAGTTTTCTTGAAAACCAATATCAAAATCGTTTTCTTAAAGGAATAGTTCTCACATCATTTATTCACCCTCATGCCATTCCACATGTCTTTCTTTCTTCTGCAGAACACAAATGAAAAATTTTAGAAGAAAATCTTGGGTGGAAGCTCTGTGGTTCCATACAATGCAAGTTAAGCTCTAGGAAGTGAAATCGAGCTTAAAATCATGATCGTGCCTTGGACTGCAATGGCAAAATATACAGTTTTCACCCAAAATCAATTGGATCGCTTAAGAAGACTTTGATTAAACCACTGGAGTCTTATGGATTACATTTATGCGGTTTTAATGTGCTTTTTGGAGCTTTAAAGTTGCATTGTATGGACTTACAGAGCTGAAATATTCTACTAAAAATATTTGTTCTACAGAAGAAAGAAAGTCATACGTGAGTAAATGATGAGATCACACACACTGATCACACATTTTCACCATTTTAATTCATTTAGATACCTGAACTAATTGTTCAACAACCAAATAATTAAAACAAATCTATTTGGATTTGACAAATAAAAAGAGAAAGATCAATGCAGTACAATATTTTGGAATCTGTGTAAAAGGTACAGTATTATGAAAATGTGGATTTGATATGAAAAGCCAGTAGGATTAAATGCAATTCAAGCATCTGCATTTTTATAAACAGGTTTCCCACTCTCATGGAAAATCAGTCGTTTTTTTTGTTTTCCAGGCCTGGAAAAGTCATTGAAATTTGCAAAATCATAAAAGTCTTGAAAATTGCTGTAATGATGACTACGTTATGCATTTTTGTAGTTAGTTTCTGCTCTAAAATATTTAATTGCCTACATTTTGCCCTTGTTTAGAATAAAATTTGATTGCAGGCTATAGAGATGCTCTATATGTGAGCGAATCGTTCTGAGTATGTTTTTCGAATTAATCAGTCATACTGGTTCACAAATCGATCTGAACAATTCATTGGCGAATCTGTCTGAATACATTTTGAAATCATTACTCACTATCCAGTGTTCAAAAACAACTGAAAAAGTGGACAGGTTATGAAAATTTGGTCAAAAAGTGTGGGAACCCCATTACAAAGTTGTCTGTGGTACAAAAGTATTTTATTTATCGATTAAAAGCTCTTTTTTTTTTTTTTTTTTAGGTTTTCCCCATGAGCATCTCTGGTGCTCCGATCAGTGAATACCCCTTCATCCGGACAGGGCTGCTGGGCTTCATTGGCCCGGGTGGCCTAGTCTTTGTCTCTGGAAAGATGGATGGTCTGATGGTGGTGAGTGGACGGAGGCACAATGCTGATGATATCGTTGCCACGGCGCTGGCGGTAGAGCCCATGAAGTTTGTGTACAGGGGCAGGTGAGAATGCACTAACTTAAAAACAAACAAATGTGCCTTATTCTTCTCTGTCGTCACTGGGCGATATATATAGCATGTGAGCATGTTTGCTTTGGACATGCATAGTGCAAATTAAATAGATTTAACACCTGCTGGGGTGGCAGAAGGGTGAAGGTGTGTCCCTGCATGTTGTGTTAAAGTTGTTCTGTTTTAGTTGTATCTGTGAATTGCTCCAGGTTTTGTTAATCAGTTTCACAGAGCTATACACATTTTGGTGAATCAGAAGGTGTTAAAAAACTACCTAAGGTTAACATTGGGAAGTCTGATTCATTTCAACAAATCCGTTTCAAATTCAAAACAAACATAATTCACAGATTTGTTTGAATCGGTACTCAAAAGTGCCCTCAGAAGACATTTTATGTTTTATTTTTGTTGTCGTAAAGAACCTATTTAGTTAAATAAGTTTGATTGTTAAATTCAGTTAAAACAGTATAAAATGTTGCACTTGCATTTGGACATATTTCGGAATGTAACGACACATGAAAACAAGCTTGATAGCTAAAAGTGTTTGCGTTGACCTACTTGCACAGAGAATGTTTTTGACCTTAAAGTGATTTGTTCTGAATCTATTCAACCAAACCATTAAAAAACAAAAGGTTCAAAAGAATGCTTCTCATGTACATTATGTACAATCAGGCTTCTGTTTTTTTTTATTACAGACTGAGCTCTGACATTTCTTCTCTCTCTTCAGGATAGCGGTATTTTCCGTGACAGTACTGCATGATGAGAGGATTGTGGTTATAGCCGAGCAGAGGCCGGACTCCACGGAGGAGGACAGCTTCCAGTGGATGAGCCGTGTTCTGCAGGTATTCATCTTTTTTATACCCACCCTTACTGACTTAATGGGGCAATTAAGCACAACAGTGACTGCCCACTATTTCAGCAACCTTGGTTCTTGAAGCATTTTTCCTATAAATTTTAAAAAGATTCTTCACTAAAGAGTTTTACATCTGGAATCAAACCAACCAGCTCTAAAATGAATCACAACATAAAAAACTTTGATTTGAAGAAAACATATAAGAGATATAATAGTGGTATGAGAGTGGAGGGAAACTGACATTAATTTGGAAATTCACAATTCATACGATTGGGCGGTAGCTTCTAACGCCTTTGCCTTTTTTTTTTTTGTAGACCGATATATCGGTTTTACTGTTTAATCAGTGCTGTTAGTTGGTTTTTGGAACTATCTACAGTATTATTGGCAAAAATCTTTTTTGGACTCTTGCCTCTATGTCTGTGACCATCATAGTAAGGAAAATCTAAGAACACTCTTAAATTTAATTCTATCGGCCGATTAATCGGTTATCTGCCTTTTCCACCACCTATCAGTCAACCTCGACCTCTAAAGGCCTAAGTATACTTTGTGCGTTCGCATTGATCCGTGCACAGTGTGCATGATGTACATTTAGTCATAATCCAGTCCTTCGGACAGATTTTCTCGACTTGCAAATGCATTCATCGTCTGTGTGCATAGTCTGCATGAGCCGACCATTGATTCAAAGTATCAAAAAGAAGTTGTAGTGGGCATGCGTCAAACATGTTCATATTCGCTCACGGTCAGATGAGTATACTCCCAAAGGCTAAGCAGTCCACTAGGCGTGAACTGATCTGGAACATGCAAAAATGTAGTCTACATGGGCCTTAAGCTCATGGTAGATCTGTGTTGAAAAGTGTATTTGTCACTGCTACAAGAACATATACATTTCTCTTTGGAGAAAATATATGTGGTTCATAGCTCGGTAACCCTATTGTCACGCTCTGTAGCCACTCACTCCACCCATCCAGTCTTTTGGGAGTCTTCTTGATTGCTGTGTAACCCCAGTCACCAACCAAACTCATTTAGAGATCATGCTACTGCTGACTTGCAGAGTTTCTATCAGCAGTTTATAAGCCTTACTGGCATGTAAAAATAACAAGACCCACTGATGCACAAAAGCTGGCCTTCACTTCCACACACCCAAACGGTTCCACTCTGTTGTTGTTGGTCATTAATCTTGCAAATATGGTATATTTTCCTGTTTGGTAATTCGGTTCTCCATGAGGCATCAGTAAAGGTCATTGGCTGCATCAGATCTCAGCTGGCAGCCTCTTCTCGGCTCCTTACAGATGCTCTGAACTCTATTTTTAAACCTCACCTGACAATCGAAATGCTTCTCCTTCTGCAGGCAATAGACAGTATCCACAACGTGGGGGTGTTTTGCTTGGCTTTGGTGCCAGCTAACACCCTTCCCAAGACTCCACTGGGAGGGATCCACCTGTCAGAGACCAAGCAGCTGTTTTTGGAAGGCTCCCTGCACCCCTGTAACGTCCTAATGTGCCCTCACACCTGCGTCACCAACCTGCCCAAACCCAGACAGAAACAGCCAGGTCAGTCTGCGGCAAGGTCACCTCTGATGTCGCACTAAATCTGAACTGTCAAAAAATGTGTTGTCTGTTGCTGTGGGTAACTTTCTTTTTTGTCTTGTTTTCCAATGCAAATATCTAATCTTATTTAAAAATACATTTACTTGAAGCACAATGACAAAACATATTAAGTCTTGTTCTCAGAAAAATATAAATATAATGAGGTTAATGCATAAATCAAGAAAGAAAAAAAAAGATTTGCCAATGGGGTAAGATAAATTAACTTGTTGTCCCTCTGAAGTAAGATGATTGTTCTGGCTGGTCTGTTTGATGGTTTAATTGTGGTTTTGGGCAGTTGTAAGCAGGTGGGAGACCAGTTTACAGACCTATAAAAACAGCTAAGACCAGCAAACCATAGTAGGCAGGTTTAAGCATTTTTGTTTCCAGTAGGGTAGTGATGCACTTCCTGTTTTTGGCCTTGCAGAGATTGGACCTGCCTCTGTGATGGTGGGCAACCTGGTTTCTGGGAAAAGGATCGCTCAGGCCAGCGGCAGAGATCTGGGCCAGATCGAAGACAATGATCAGGCAAGAAAGGTTTGTGTGTGGTACCACGGGTCCTTGATTTTCATCCAGCGGTCCATTCATTCATGGTCCCCTCTCATTCATCACCCACCTCCAACAAATAGAGTCCCATCACGCCAAGGATAGGCACAAAAAATAGCAGTTTTTTTATTTGACTTTGAAGTCAGACCTTTCTCTGTGTTTTGATAAGTTTGGACATTTGAATTATTGAATTGTCCAATTGAATAATTTACTGTATCTGGGGTAACCTCATTTAAGGAATATGTTTGGGATATATTTCTTCCCAAAATCAAAAGTAAATTCTTCATGACAGTGAAGCACACCCCCCTCCCTTTGTGCTTAATTATCTTGAAGATATTGTCAATGGGAAAAAAAATGGTAAATGGTCATAAAAATAGGCCCTATTTTGTCAATGCAAAATATAAATTTGTATTTTTATTTTGGAGTGAAGTATAACATGAATATTTCTTGAAATGATCCCACCTGAATCATGTTAGCCATCTCATAATATACAGTATGATATAATCGGGATTCATAAGTTTAATATTCTAAAAACAGCTTTTGATTAGTTTTTGCCCAAAAACTAAAAATTGTGTGAAAAATTTAAGTAATTATTGCACACTGGACTCTGTTTTGGAGGGATGGTCTATTTTGTGCTGCTCATGTTGAGTTGATTTCTTTGGTTTTGCTGTGCTGTCAGTCAACCAATTTGACAAATACAATCCATTACACTGCTCTGTCAGGCTGAAAGATGGCAGCCATTATTCCATCAGCCTGTCCGTTGTGCACAATACCGTAACCACACACACACATGCTCACACATGTTCAAACAAACATTAGCATAACCCCTCAAATGTACACTCAAGGGCTGAGGCAATACAGTTAATAAAATTACATCTTCATATTTTTCAGCCTTTTGACAATGTTCAATATGTGTTTCAACATTTATGAATGTGCACTTAAAGGTGCACTCTGTCATTTTTCCTCATTAAAAAAGTTTAACTAAAAATATGAATTGTAATTTTGCAATATATGTAAGAAATCACGACCACTCACTTTAAAATGAAGACTCCAGTCATATCAGTAACCTTATAAAAGCTGTTATATTCTACAAAGAGAGCGTCCACACATGGGGGCTGCCATGTTAGATTCACATGACCAGCCGAACACTACTCGCTTAATCTCAGTAAACGTCATGTTATTTGACACTTTCACTCATTAATTAAAGTAATCATGGCTAAATGTGAATACTACATTTCTACAATGGCACCTGAAACTGAAAACTAGTGATTTTAAATGAGCTGCATCCAAGCCGTTATGTGTCAGTGTACAAGATGTCACAAAGAAAAAGTTACTTAGTGCACCTCTTAATGTCTTAATGATTCTACTTGCTTCAATGGCTGTTTAATCGAAATCATGGTTCCTCAGACTAAAAGAAAATCCACCTTCGTTTAAACAGCCATTGTAGCCAAGTAGATTCATATGCATGTAAGAACTAAAACTCTAAAAATTAAAATTTTCTGCACAGTATTTCACTAAATGAATACAAGTAAAACATATTATGATGTTTAATCATTTGTATTTATATGCAGTCAATATAACAATACATTGTTATAAACAACAGTGTTTACCAATATACTGTAAATTAATAAAAGATTTTAATACATAAAGAATACCATGCAGAGACTTTCATAACAATTTCTTCAAACAAATTATTTCTTACACATTTACAGTGTCTTAATGCTCTTATACTCAGAAGTCACAAGACAATGAAGGAAAACTAATGGCCAAATAATAGAATCAAAATATTCAGTGTTGGTCAATTTTATATTGCCAACAAAATCATATTATTCAATATATTGCCCAGCCATAGCCCACACACACCCTCCCAGACCACCACCACAGTTTTTTTAGTTCTTCAACAGTTGTTGGCTGCTGCCACTTGCATGCCTTCCCCGTCCTCTCTTTTTCACTCATTCCTTCACACCCTTTCCAGTAAGCATTGGTATGTACGTCTGACACCAACAAATGTTACCTCTGCCATCTGCGCTGCTCGAATCACTGCCGTACATTATTATTTTCCATTTATACACCCCCAAGCCTGTGTTGTTGTTTTTGTTACTTCCATCCATTCATGCTAATGAAAATCAGGCCCGTTGAGTGAATGGAAACAGTTTTGTTTCATGCTTTTAAGAGTAGAAATGAGATGGAATGTGTGAATAACACTGGGAGATGAGTTAACACCACTGCATTCACTTCTCACCCTCAGATAATACAAGCACTGCTAACTAATGACTTTAACAGATCCTGCTAATTGTGTGCTAAAAAAAGTGTATTGCTCAGTGTTGCTAACAGTTACGCTTGAAATGTCACATTAGTTTACAAAATTTGCCTTTGCAAATATAAGTCAATAGTCTTGACAACAATCTGTTTATCATATACAGGTATACTGTACGCTTGCATTGAATGCTTGTGTTTTAAAGGAGCTTTAATACCATTTTTTAATGCCGTGCATATATTGTGTTCCACCTGATGGATACAACAAAAACAGGTGTCCTAAGAAATCACTTCTGTCTCTGTTACAGCACCAGGTTTTGTAAACCCCAATAAGAATAAAAAATGTTTTTAGCCAATCAAAAAACTAACCAATCAGTAATGCTCTCTGCTTAAGACTCATTTTGCGAATTTGAGTTTGCTGACATTGGATTTGCTGACATGTCTTTAGAGGGTGTGGGTTTTGGAGAGAGGGTGTGTGGCAAGGGAAGTTAGCAAAACTGCTGAAATTGCTTACAGCGCCTTTAAAGGTGCACTCAGTCATTTTTGGTTTATGTTATTCCGGTATTATATTTTATACTGATACCTAGTGGCATGGGTAAGTCATGCAAATGAAATAGTCTTCGGTTACCTATGCCATTTTCGAAATGCACTATTTGTGATCAGTCATGAATTTATTTAATGAGCTAAAGCATCCAATAACACTGAGCTATTGTAGCTGAGATAAAGTGAGCAGTATCCACCTGGTCATGTGATCTCAACATGGTGGCACCCATGAGGCAGCTCAGCTCCACGTAAAATTAAACAGTTCATAGAATTTCTTTAGGGGTTAAAACTTTTTAATGAGAAAATAATTACTGAGTGCACCTGAACATTATCCGATTCAATGCCTAAACAATAATAATTGAGTAATCCAGTGCACTTTGGGAATATCATGTCTCTCTGTTTTTGTAATAATCATCTCAGACTTCCTCTTTTCCACACATAGTTCCTCTTCCTGTCTGAGGTGTTGCAGTGGAGAGCCCAGACCACTCCAGACCATGTGCTGTTCACTCTGCTCAGCTCAAGGGTATGAAGCATTTATGCTTAAGAAAGTGTTGCCAACTAAAATTTTAACTATTGTGATTTCTAAAGTGTCGTCTTGTGCTTGGAAAAGATTATTAGGGAATGTCTCAATTTCTGGACTATTTCCTCCCTCCAGGGTACAGGAATTGGTTAAAAACAATAATTTAGCTCTGGTGTGCGAGGAATACTTTTTTAATATAGTAAAAATGCACTCATTTGTTATGGCAGAATATTTTGTACACCACATTCCACCTATTAAATTAAAAAGTTATGTCATCCTGAACAAAGAGTATCTCAGGTGAAATGAGAGGTGACTATGTTGTTTATATTTGTGTGTAGCTCAACCTCCCTTAAGAGACAAATCAATTGGAAAATCAATTAATAATAGTTAAAGTAAAATAAATACAAATGTCTAAAAGGTCAAAGTGTTCTTTATGGGTGGAGTTAAGGCTGGATATACATTTATTTCACGTTCCCGGTTGTCTCGCAAAAGGTCAAGCGCTCAGGCTTTCAAAGTATGCTCTTTTGACCACAAGTGATTGTGAACGTGTTCGACACATAAGCAGTATGTCTGCTTTGTGATACTCTTTTAATACAGTCAACAGCAGGCGCATGCACCAACGATGCACGCAGATGAGAATTGTCCGTGTGTCAAGAAAAGCTTGGACGCACGCGGACAGTTCGCCCAGACTGTGCTGATGATGTAATTTGCTTCACACATAGTTTGCCTGTTCTGATCAGCAATGTGGACAACTTAAGTTTACTTTGGGCTTTATTCTGTAGTAATTATATTTTACTTTATTTAAAAACAATAGAACTCTATAGTATGCCCCAGTTTAGATAATTAAAGGAACAATCCTGCTTCAATACAAGTTAAGCTCAGTTGACAGCATTTGTTGCATACTATTGATTAACACAAAACTTTATTTCAATTTCCTTTTCTTTTAAAAAAGCAAAAATCTGGGTACCATTGAGGCACTTACAATGAAAGTGAATGGGGGCCAATTTTTGAATGTTAAAATACTCACTTTTTCAAAAGTGTAGCCAAAACATGATTTTAGTGTGATATAAGTCACTTCCTAACCTTTTCTGTGCCATGACGATGTTATGTCAATGAAACCTAAAATCCTAAAACATCCATACAAATGAAAATTTAAACAATTTAACAGCTCAAATAATACATGTGTTAACAGAACAATTAATGTTTGCTTTTATAAAATTATATGCTTCACATTTCTACTTTTTAACCCTCCAAAATTTGGCCCCATTCACTTCCATTGTAAGTGCCTTGCTGTAGTCTTGATTTTTGCTTTTTTTAAGGAAAAGGCGGGACGGGTCAAACAAAATTTGAGTGGCAATCAAGATTATGCCACAAATGCTGTCGATTGAGTTTAACTTGTATTGAACCTGGAATTTTGTGGCAGAGGATGAGAGAAATTGCTTAATAAACATACAAATTAATGTCTTACTGAAAATCTAAAAATGCAAAAACATGTCTTTGGTGGTTAAGTTTTGGGGTAGTGGTAGGATTAGGGAATAGAAAATATCATTAGCTCAGTATAAAAACACTAGAAGTCAATGGAAAGCCCCCAGCATGATAGACAAACATGTATGTGTATGTGTGGTTGTAGGGTGCAGTCCTGAGCTCACTGACGTGTCTTCAGCTGCATAAGCGGGCGGAGAAGATTGCAGCAATGTTGACGGAACGAGGCCACCTGCAGGACGGTGATCACGTTGCGCTTGTGTACCCGCCTGGTACGACATCATCACTTCTGTTTTAAACAGGATCAGGGGAACATTTATGCTTAACTACATGTTCTACATTCTCAGGGATAGATCTGATTGCTGCCTTTTATGGATGCCTGTATGCCGGCTGTGTACCAATTACCGTGCGTCCACCACACCCGCAGAACATCTCCACCACCCTGCCAACTGTGAAAATGATTGTGGAGGTAAGTGTTGAATTGAGGTGCTGTCACATGCTGCGTAACAACATTAACTGGTTGCTAATGTTCAAATTTGTGTCCAGGTGAGCCGGTCAGCCTGTGTGATGACCACACAGATGATATCCAAGCTCTTCAAGACGAAGGAGGCATCTGCAGCAGTGGATGTCAGGGCATGGCCTCCTGTTCTGGACACAGGTGAGGAGATCAAAACGTCAAAGGTTTAGATGGCAGTTTCAAAACTGCTTGTTACAAAAAAAGTGTGAAAAGTGTAATCCTAAGTAAGGCAAGCATCACTATTATTATTGCCCCGATTTAGGGTTAGGGGTTTGTTCAAATCCCTAACCCTAAGTATTAAACCCTAAGTTTGTTTTACAGACATAAATTATAGCTTTTTGAGTAGAGGTGTCCTGTTGCTTTAAGTGATCAAACTTAAAATTTTCCCCTGGAGGACAATAAAACAGGTGAAAAAATCCAATAGACTTGCATTGAAAGTGGGACCAGAATATCATAGTGACTTGGGGGTGATCTCTTTTGACTTGGGCCATTAATCAACAATCCAGAAAAGCTTAGTAACACCGTAGCAACCAACCAGAGTATCCTCATGGCTGTCAGTTTTGCATATTGAGAAAATGTTAAGCTCTAGCTACTTTTGTCACTGCTAAAAATGAGCTTCCTTTTAACATCTAACATCTCTTTAAGATGATCTGCCAAAGAAGAAGCCCCCTCAGCTCTACAAACCCTCCAATCCAGACACACTGGCTTACCTGGACTTCAGTGTCTCCACTACTGGAATGCTAGCAGGAGTAAAGGTGAGTGTTTAACCTTCATCCTATTTGTGTAAAATGAACCAGTCCCAGCACTTTACTTCCCCAACACACACACACACACACACACACACACACACACTAAGAAAAGAAAACATTTGAAAACACATCCCACTGAAATCAGATCCTCTCAGTTAATGAGTGGTGAGTTGTGAGATCAGGTGTCAGGTGCACTGAAGAATTTGAGATTTCTTCTTTGATTGTTTGAAAATGAAAACCGCGTTTTGAACAAGCGGCCACTGTTATGTCTTAGGAGCCATTTATGTTCATAGAGACCACCCAGTATTGTTTAGTTCTTCTTTCTGATCTATTCAGCCTCTTAGAAGTCCTTTACAACACCACACTCTTTTATTAGTTTGCATAGCTGCTTCAGAGATGACAACCCACTTGCATTCCTCATAAATTGACATTCATTAGTGACAAGTCACTATTGTTTTCCACAGTGGAATCAGTGTTGAGTTAATTAACCTTATTTTGCAAGACGCTCTTTTTTTTGGCAGTGTTGGTTTATGAGATTGTATTTTAAAGTGCTTTCTAGAGTCAAAAAACTGTCTCATTATCTTAACAAGAATATATCAACACAAACATGAGATTTAGTTTGTAATAAAGTAATGACTTTCTTATAAAACATGTTGCCTCAAGATGTAAACAGTGTTCTTGTTAGTGTGATAAAATAGCTTACTAACCTTTTGTGTGTACGGTATTTGTATTCAATTTTACAACTTTAATGCCATGATGTAACACTGTAAACCCTAAAACGGCCGTAAAAACGACAATTGAAATAATTTTGCTGCTCAAATAAAACAAGCTTTTATAAAATTATAAGCTTCACATTTCTGCCTTTAAATCCTCTAAATATTGGCACCATTCACTTCCATTGTAAGTGTCTCACTGTAACTTGAAGTTTTGCTTTTAATAAGAAAAGAATGGATGAGTCAGAATATATTTTTGTGTTAATTAAAATTATGCCACAAATGCTGTCGATTAAGCTTAACTTGTATTGAACCCAGAATATTCATTTAACTTAGCATTGCTTTCTCTTTCTCCTTGTTCCCCATCAGATGTCCCACACAGCCACCAGTGCCTTCTGCCGCTCTATAAAGCTCCAGTGTGAGCTGTATCCCTCTCGTGAGGTGGCCATCTGCCTGGATCCATACTGTGGCCTCGGCTTTGTCCTCTGGTGCCTCTGCAGGTGAGAGATGACACTTGGTACAATCTCTGGATTCTAATACACCAGATAAATGGTTATACACACCTTTAATTTAAGTTCCACTACTACAATTATAGTTAGTAGTGGCAATTACACCAATTTTGGCAGCTTTATTTCTCTTTAGCAAATATGTTTTTTTTTTTACCCCATAGATTTGCATTGTAAGTGCATAACTGTAATTACTGTTTATACGAACTGAGGGATAAATCAAAGTTATTGGCAGTTGTAATTGACAGCATGCCACAGATCATCGACAGAGCTCGAGTTGTTTTGAACCCGGAACATACCTTAAATTGTTTGGATACCAAGCAATTGAATTATTTAGGTATCCAAGCTTTTTTCATAGAATAATGACAATTCAGCAGTGGAGTCTGTGTGAAAAATTGGATGCCAAAATTTCTTTGAATATTTTATACTTTAGTGTAATTTTGCTGCATCGGCAGGCCCACACAGAATCTACATGTGCATAAATTTACCATCCTGCCATCACGCTTTTATTAAAGGGATAGTTCACCCAAAAATTAAATTCCCTCATCGTTTACTCACCCATAGGCCATCCCAGATGTGAATGACTTTCTTTTTACTGCAGAACACAAAGAAAGATTTTGTGGAAGAATATTTCAGCTCTGTAGGTCCACACAATGCAAGTGAATGGTGGCCAGAAATTTGAAGTTCCAAAAAGCAAATAAAGACAGCGTAGAAGAAATCCATACAACTCCAGTGGTTAAATTCATGTATCCAGAATATTATAATAGATGTCAGTGAGAAATAGATCAATATATAAGTCCACTTTTAATCTTTACTTTCACTTCCACATTTCTCTTTTGTTTTTTTCAATACGTATTCTTCTTGCATATTGCCACCTACTGTTCGGGGCTGGTCAGAGGTGGAGATTTATAGTGAAAAATGACTTTTTGATATTGATCAGGTTCTCACCCACACCTATAGTATTGCTTTTGAAGACATGGATTTACCTACTGGAGTTGTATGGATTACTTTAATGCTTTCTGTACTTTGTGGAGCTTCAAAGTACTGGCCACTATTCACTTGCACTGTATGGACCTACAGAGCTGAGATGTTCTTCTAAAAATCTTAATTTGTGTCCTGCAGAAGAAAGAAAGTCATACACATCTGGGATGGCATGAGGGTGAGTAAATGATGAGAGCATTTTCATTTCTTTCCTTTAATATTTTGACTAATTTGATTGTGCATTCAGCAGCTATCAGTAAGAGTGTAGCGCTCTCAGGTAGCGTTCACATTTTACCATGTTTATATCTGTTCTAGAAAATGCAAAATAACATATTTCGCCTGGGTCTGCATATCGATATTGGTGTGAAGTGGCCTTAACACTCTCCAGGCAGAGAGGCTGAATGTTTCTATTTCTTTTTTAATTTATTTTTGATTTTTTCAGAAATCATACTATTCCACACAATTATTGAACCAGTTTCTCAATAGACAACAGCCTTGAAAATATTTTTCTGCTGCATTCACATGCTGTGAAGTAAGCGAGTGTATGTGTGTGTGTTTATGCTGTGCAGCTTGTCCTCCCCTCTTGTGTAAAGTGTGTGCTCAGCTCTTGCCTCGCTTGAGTGATGTGCTGTTCTCTTTTGTCAGGGTGGGCAGGTTGTTCTGCTCTCATGGTGTTTTGTGTGTGTTGGTAACTCTGTGTTCTTCTCTGTCTCTCCCTGCTGGGTGAAGTGTGTATTCAGGGCATCAGTCCATCTTGATTCCTCCGTCCGAGCTGGAGGTGAACCCTGCTCTCTGGCTACTGGCTGTCAGTCAGTTTCGGGTCAGAGACACTTTCTGTTCATACTCTGTCATGGAGCTTTGCACCAAGGCGTTGGGCCTGCAAACAGAATCCCTCAAGGTACCACATATATTGCCTTCAAAGTGTCAATCTTTCAATATCCCCTTCACAGCAAGAACTATTTGGTTTTCTACCAACAATTGTCTTTCTTTCTTTCTTTCTTTCTTTCTTTCTTTCTTTCAAGGAGGATAAAGATGAAAAATGTTGCCTTTCAATTTCAATATTGTGTATGTTGATAAAATTGCTACCTATTCAAATGGCCAATGCATTCGATGAAAAATGTGTGAAAATAACCATAGGGTAAAACAGAATAGAATCAAGTAAAATGAAACATAATATGAAATATTTATCAATATTAATATATATTTTACAGTATTTTACATGTCATATTAAATGAAAAAAATATTTATAAATATAATACTAAATGAATTTAATTACAGTTACAAGAAGGATTTCTTCCTCCTTTGAGCCAAGATATTTAAAAATAGAATTAATATTTATTTTATTCATTTTTTTTTTTACTTAAGAGTAAGCAGAAAGTGATGTAATGTGATTGTTGGTGGTCTCGCGTGTGTGTGTGTGTGTGTGTGTGTGTGTGTGTGTGTGTGTGTGTGTGTGTGTGTGTTGTGTGCTGTGTTCAGGAGGTATGACTGCGTGTAATTAATGTCTGGGCTGAGTTAGTGAAGGAAAGGCCACCCGTGCCTCCTGGCGAGCCTGTCTTGTAAAATCGTGTTTTATTTACTCTGATTTAGTTGTTGAGATTGCCATAGTTACTAACTGCAGTGTGGAGCAGAGGACAGTTTATTAACATCACGACGATCAATGAGAAGGAATAATGAGTCCCAATGAAAGACGTTTTTTGGTATTACGATGTAGAACTGTAAATAAAAACATTCCTCACCAAAATTTGTTTCCTCCATCTTTAGCTCGTTAAAGGGCCCCATGCATAATTTAAGTCTTGACATTTTAAAACAGTTTATTTCTAGAATTTCTAGCAGTTTTAAACCTTATTGCACCAAATCTTCAGCATTTTCTCCCCTCTCTCTGATTCTTAGAATTAAACAGGCTGGAAAACGGCTTGCAACTGAACCTTTTAAGACTTCTATATGTAAATCACCTCTGTTGTAATTAGCTAACCTCTTCACTTGTAAAATTCTAAAGAGGCATTCATATTGTATGTGAAGATAATATGTAAAGGTTATTGTGTAATGGTTATATTCTACTTCTATATTAATCTATTGTGATTTATGCCTTTTAATTTTATGATTATTAGTATGAATTTATTGTATTTTATTGATTTTGTTTATTTTTAATATTTAGTAACTATATTTTATGTTCTTTATAATTTAATTGTAATTAAAAATATAATTTGCAGTCTATTAACTTTTGTCTTAAGGATGTTGGATAAATAAATAACACAAAATGTAGGTGTCATAGTTCATATGCTCATGGTTATGATATTACGGCCATTAAGAATAAGGAAAGTACAACATTTCACGCTAAATGTTTTAGCGTCACTGGACAACATTTCAAGGCTGAACTGCTGCTCCATATTCTTTTTGCTTGACAGTGTTCTTCTCTGTATCACCCTGCTTCTCTTTCTCTCTTTTTCCCCATTCTTCAGTCCCGTGGACTTGACCTGTCCCGTGTAAGGACATGTGTGGTTGTCGCCGAGGAAAGGCCCAGGATAGCCCTCACCCAGTCCTTCTCTAAACTCTTTAAAGACCTGGGTCTGCACCCTCGAGCTGTCAGCACTTCCTTTGGATGTAGAGTCAACCTTGCCATCTGCCTGCAGGTTAGTTGCATGCACTTTGAGTGTGGCCATGGAAAGCGTGCCATCTTAATCTGCCACTGACTGGATGTGAGGCAGAGATTGGGCTGTAATCCCAATCCCAGTCTTGTTTTACAGGATGCACAAACCAATATTAGTATTCAGAGTTTGTATTTTATTCAGAGAGTAATTCACTGTCCCTTTAGTTGTGTGGGAGAGTAGCTTTCTAGAGCATTAATGGATATCCTGAGGTGATTAGTTGAGGTAAAATCAGGTCACCATTAAAATATAAGTAGTATAAATATCTGTAGCATACTGGATGCGAGATGTAAAAACTGGATAATTGACATCTGTCTCAGGAAATCAATTTCTGACATAGCAGTGCTAGTTTGATGTCTCGGATCACTCTGCAGTGTGATTTCTCACAAACTGTAACATAATAATATTAAATAAAATCAACCTTTAATTTCCATTTATTTAATTATTGGGTAAATATCCATAGCAGGATAATGTACAGTCAACCCGTCATTATCACAAAATACAATACAAGAGCTCTCTGCTTCTTGTCAGTTCTGAACACCCTGTCAGTGTAATTTAGCGTTGAAGAGCTTATAAAAGGTCCGCTCAGCTGCTTTCATGAAACGTTTTGAACATTCTTTTGTTCCCAGGTTAAAAGCACCACAGCACTCAGTTATATTACAGACATTTCTATATACAGTGCATCCGGAAAGTATTCACAGCACTTCACTTTTTCCCCATTTTGTTATGTTACAGCCTTATTACAAAATGTATTAAATTCATTATTTTCCTCCAAGTTCTACAAAAAATACCCCATAATGACAATGTGAAAAGTTTGTTAGAAATCTTTGCAAATTTATTAAAAATAAAAAAATAAAAAATCACATGCAATGTTTTTTTATTTTTAATAAATTTGCAAAGATTTCAAACAAACTTCTTTCAAAAACTTTTATTTTTTTTCGCGTTTTTCACATACTAAGAACTTATTAGAAGTATGGTTGTCAATTTAATGTGTTCAATTAGTGGGATTAATTATATAAAAAATTATGTGCTTAAAAATTAGCAAAATTACTTTTAATAAAATATAATGTGTTAAAATATTTATGCAATTAATCACCGCCTGACTGTACATATATTACATAAGTAGTAATCCTACCAATGAATTGTCTCGTATTTATTATTTTGACTTGTATATTGAATTATTTTGTCTTTTTCAGCAAATATTGATATATATGATTAATCGCTTTAATCCAATTAATTTATCTGTATATCATGCAAGTAATTTGATTTTTAAAATAAGAATTGTTTGAAAGCCCTTATTAGAACAAATCAGAATATTCTATAAATAAACTACCACATATTTCCCTAATCTGGTATTATAAATTTGACACTCTGCATGTTGTTTTTGTTTCTTTTGCTATCATGGATTTCATTTCCAACCTTTGTGTTTTATGTTTGCTCTTTTCCTTTGTCATACCCACAACTCTTTACCCCTGATCCCTCTTTCCTCACTGCCCTGTCTCTCATCTGCTCTCTGGCTGTTGTAGCCCCACAGGCTCGGGAAGCTTGCAGATCAGGTAGGGAAGTCCAAACACTCCCCGTGATCTGGCTCTGGGTGTCGAATGGGTCTGATTGTAGCTTTACCCCTTCAGCTGCTGGCTTCTGGGTGTCTGAGCTCTTGATTCTTTCAGTGTGTGGCTGTTGCTAATGTAGTTGAAGCGAATGACCACGAATGACTTGATTGGTCGGTGAGATTATTAAAAGCGCCCATCCGAATCGATGGGACTAATTCATCAGACTAATAGACTAATAGCTAATATCTGACCTAAAGGGATAGTTTCATGGACTCAAATTAAGCCCATTTTTGAACATGCCCCATTTATTCCTACTAATAACATGTGTTTTTGGTGAACACAAAAGGAGATGTTAGGCAGAATGTTAGCCTCAGTCACAATTCACTTTCAGTTCATCTTTTTTATACAATGAAAGTGAATGGCAATGAAAGTTCCACATAAGAAATGTATATGGTCTGGAACAACCTGAGGGTAAGTGGTTACAGAATTTTCATTTTCAGGGCAAACTATCCATTTAATTCCTGGTGTAAATGGGGCAACATTCAGTCAATTTTTTTTACAGAATTCAGGAAACGCCTTTATTGTGATCTTACTACATTGCAGTAAGGTCCAACCCTCTTTGGAGTGAGATTGCTGCTCACCTGCACTTACACCAGGGTCAAGAGTTTGGTGTTATTATGCTGCTGCAGTGCCATAGTCATTTGTGGAATTCCTGTAGAATAGAGCTCTATGATCATCGCCATTAGGTGGCATCATGGTTCTCATCCTTCATCTGCCACATTGTTTTGCAGTGACATCACAAACACAGAGGGCTTTGTTAGGAACATGAGGGCCTACACAAGAAATATCACAGACCCAAGCACTGCATGAGTCATTGATCTGAAAAGTGTCTCTAAGGGCCGAGTGTGTGTCAGAAGGGCCAGTTGTTGTGCTCAAGACAGGGAGACCTCTGCTGGATCCTTTCATCTGGAGTTTTTTTTTTGTTGCATGCTTCAGTGCCTTGTTCTTCCTCATAAACATGATTGAGTTTTGAAATCTCCTTGTTCAGATGGAGCTGGGCCTTCTCAGTGTGTCATAATGACAGTCATCGCAAATCAGTTCTTTTGTGCATGTGATGCGTAAATAAAACAAGTGCATTTTCTAAAGAGAACATATTAGTGTTGACGTTGTCTATGTTTTGTTTGAAGAACTAAGTAGCAAATAAACTAGACATCCCCAAGCAGAACTATGGACTGTATTCCGCTTTATTTTTTGTCTATGAAATAACCAGTACTTATTACTCGTCTCGTTGAAGTTCAAGAATGCCGTAATACATTTACACTTAAAACAAAATGGTGGTTTAAAGGAATATTTCACCCAAAAATGAAAATTTTCTCATCAATTACTCACCCTCATGCCATCCCAAATGTTTATGACTTTCTTTCTTCTGCTGAACTCAAATGTAGATTTTTAGAAGAATATCTCAGCTCTTTTGGTCCATATAATGCAAGTGAATAGGTACCAACATGTTTAAGCTTCAAAAATCACATAGGTTAGCATAAAAGTAAGACATAAATCTACAGAGATTAAATTAATGTCTTCTGAAGCAATATGATAGGTGTGGGTGAGAAACGGATCACTATCATCTTCTTGTGTTTTTGTTGATTCGCATTCTTCATGCATAACGCACCCTACTGGCCAGGGAGAAGAATTTCTAGTAAAAATTGACTTAAATATTGATCTGTTTCTCACTTCTGAAGATATGGATTAAAACACTGGAATCATATGGAATACTTTTAGGATGCCATTATTTGCTTTTTGGAACATCTAAAATTTGGCACCCATTCACTTGCATTGTATAGACCTACAGATTAAGTGTTCTTCTAAAAATCATAATTTGTGTTCTGCTGATGAAAGAAAGTCATACACGTCTGGGATGGCATGAGGGTGAGTTAATGATGAGAGAATAACATTTTTTGGGTGAACTATCCCTTTAAGGGGCTGAACACTGCAAACCGGGGTGTAGATTCTGGGGCGGGATGCATTCTTTTTTTTTTGCATTCTGTTCTGTTTTTGTACACCATATAGCTTTTTTTATTTGCAAAGGTGCTTTCAGTGTGAACAGCCCCATGGTGGGTGGTTTTTGGCCAGATAAAGCTTTGGGGTGAAGCATACGTTGTGTCAATTATCAAAAGATACTGCAATACTGGGGCACTTTCACAGCAAGGAAATACTGATCTCTGGAGGGTCTGTCAGCCTTTGTTCATAGCCCTTTTTTTGTCTTCCTCTCAAACACCCACACATTTCTCATTCCTGCTTCATAAACAAGTCCTATTTTTTGCTCTGCTGTCTAAAACTGCTCTGTTTATGGCATAATTTATAATTGTGTGCCTTTCAGGGTGATGGTTTACATTTTGGGCCGTTGCTGCCGCAATTTGCTGCTTGGCTCTCCCTTTTTCCTCAAACCCATCGTCTTTTTCAGCATTTTTAGATGTCTGTTCTGTAGGCTGCACTTCTAATTATTTAACAGCTGAAGCAGGCTGTCTCCGAGGAAACTGATTAGTCTTACCTCCCACTAGAGAAATCACACAGTGCTAGTTCTCTGTAAACAACTACTGTATATTATTGTGTAGATTCTGTTTAACTGTTGTGTGGTATGCCTTTCAGGGGACATCAGGGCCAGACCCGACTACTGTGTATGTGGACATGAGAGCTCTCCGGCACGACAGGTGAGATGCTTTTCTTGTATGTAATCTTCATTCAGGAGAATTTTGCTAAACAACTATTACTGATAATGGAAATGACACATGATGAAACAAAAGTCACTTATAATTATTCAAATGCATTTGTCTGTTGACATGGCTGTCTATACATTTTGTAACTGATTTAAGGGGGTGCTAACACTTTTGTTAATGTATATGTCTGTGATGGTTTATTTATGAATATGTGTGTCTGACACTTTCCTCTATTGTCTATACTTGAGTGACACTAAATTATTTTGGATAATGCCAGTGTTATAAAATTGGACCGCCTTACTGTGGCCCGCCACCAAGGCACAAATAAAATTGTCTGTCACAGTGTTTGCTTTTATCTTTCAAAATCATATCCGAACAGCAGAACTCTTTTGTTCTAGCTCATTCTTTAATCTAACTTTACTTATTCAGAAGTATCAGGTTGCTGTTTAACAAAATGCAATTTTTATGATTATGAGCTTATAATTGAAGGATAATCAACAGTCTTCTTGTTTTTCATCAGAGTGCGGCTAGTTGAACGAGGATCTCCACATAGTCTCCCCCTCATGGAGTCCGGAAAGGTACCTTTCTCTTTACAAATATTTCAGTTGCTTTAGGTCCATCTGACCACATGATTCAAGTTGTGCATCTGAATTTCATCCTTTACCAGATTTTACCTGGAGTTCGAATCATCATCGCCAATCCTGAAACCAAGGGTCCACTGGGAGACTCCCATTTAGGGGAGGTGAGCAATTTATTTCTTCTCACATAATTTTAATACAACTCAATATTCAATTAGTAAAAATCTTGGTTGTACAGATATTTGGAGACTTTTGAACCCATCTGGTAGGGACTAAAATGTTTTTTCTTCAATCCATAAGATTTACTCTAGAATAGATTTTGTTTAAATATCTATGTCCCTCATTTCATCAGTTGTTGATTGCTCAATTGGAAACTTTTTAGTCTCAGATCACGCCCTGGTGAGTTTAGAGGTGTTGCCACATACGGAGAAAAATAAATCATGTAGTTGCCACTTTAATGTATCCCTTTTGCAAAATCCTGATTTCCAACAAATATTAAATGCTGAAATCAATATTTATATGGAGACCAACTGGTCCTCAGTATCCTCTGTTGGCGTGGTTTGGGAGGCACTTACTGTGGAGGCCTGATCATACAGTATGCCTCATTTTGTTGCGGAAAGTGGAGGTTTGGCTATTCAGGGCAAGACAGTCATAGTTTGAATTGGGGGACAAAGCAGGGAAGCTTCTAGCTAAATTTATAAAACAGAGAGATTCTAAAAAATGGCCTCATCCAGGATTGATAGGATTATTAATAGTGGGGGTTAAATGTTGATTCTGTGAATATATGTTTTGCTTTTCTTTGTCAATTGTATGAATCAATAAAAACTGTTAATCAGAAAAAAATGCAACTCATTATGTCCATATATTTATTTATTTGGTTAGTAGCCATATAATAAGCAAGATAATTTGCGTCGGGTCCTGATTACCTTGTCAGGCTTTATTTTGTGATAACAAAAGACTGTGCATTATCCCTTACATAGTCATGGCTGAAACGTGTAGTTAGGATGCTATAACCACTTTAGACATGACTTTATTCACAATATGGCACAGCCTTGAGTGCCCTATTCCTTTTCTAAAACAGATTAAAATCATTAAATGCCATATTTCTGCTAGAAGACATATGCTGTGTTCACGTTCTTGTTTGCATTACTGTAATTACGAGATGGCAACTCAGAGGTTCTACTCAGAGCTGTTCACGTCCTGGGAACTCGGAAGTTATGACTACACTCATAATGCCAAAATGGCTTTGTTTATAACAGCAGAATATTTATCACTACAGTATTTCATTAATTCACCTCAACATGTTGTTGCTAAATGTTTAAGAACAAAGAAAATGTTCCAGCTAACATGGCATAAGACGTTCACTACCTTTAACTGTTGAGGATGCTGCTGTTATATTGGTTCTTTTCACATGATGTCACGATTGTCAAGTCGGAGCTTTCATAGAATTCCAAGATTACAAATTGTAATTAGGAGTTCTACAAAGAAGTGAATGCTTTTTGCAATTCCGGATTTCGTATTTACGGTAATTACGACATGATGTGAAAGCACTAATAGTCCCTGATAGTAAACGTAATGTTGCAAAGCAACATAAATAACAGTTAGCTATGGGTGCTGTGCTGTGATACAAATAGATGCTCTGTGAAGAGGTCATAGAGTTATTGACCAATCAGCATCCAGTACTGGAACGATCTTTTTATAAATCAATCGAACACAACATTTCTAAAAATTGTGCGGTGGACAATGAAAATGGCCAGTGGTGCAATGACGAAGTGTTGGACCTCATTATTTAGAGTGCCTTTTATTATTAAAGGAATAGTTCATCCAAAAGTGAAAATTCTGTCATTATTCACTTACTCTGATGTGTCTGACTGTCTTACTTCATCAGAACACAAATGAAGATTTATTGAAAAATGTTGAAGCTCTGTCGGTCCTTATAATGTAATTAAATGGGTGCAATCAGACTGCTGGCTATTTGATGGTCCAAAAGGCATATTTAGGCAGCATAAAAAAAAAGAAGAAATTGACAGTCAATTATCAAATTTTCCACGAACAGTTGACCAATTACAATAAGGCAATTAAAGATGACAAGGCAAGCTTACTTCTCAAAATTGATTACTGACAACCGTTACAATCCCAAGATCCTTTTCTCAACTATTGACTGTATAACTAATCCTGTTTTTATGCAGTCCAGCTGTATGTCAACCAACTCAAAATGTGAAGAATTTGCAGCACACTTCAGAAGTAAAACAGACACTATTAGTTATTATTATCATTATCTCAATGTCAGCATATAAATGCGATACATTTTTTGAGATATTTGTCCTGGTTGATGCTGAGATGCTTGGCAAAGTTATCTCCCATTAAAACCGGCAACTTTCTTTTTAGATCCCATTCCCACATCCTTTTTAAAACACTTTTTAGCTTTTTTAAAGAAGATTTAGATAGGTGATTTTATCTTTAGATGGGTGTCTTCCCTACTGCTCTTAAGACCGCTATAAGAAAAACTATTAAGATGCCACAATCCTTATTAATGACAGACCAGTGTCCAATCTACCATTTTTAAGTAACATTTTAGAGAAGCTTGTTTTTAATCAGTTAAATGATTTTTTGAACTCTTATAATATTTTTTGAAAAATATCAATCTGGTTTTCGGACCAATCATAGTACAGAGACAGCATTAGTAAAGGTTGTGAACGGCCTCAGGTCCAATATGGATATGAAAAACCCCTCAGTTTTAGTACTAATAGACTTGAGCGCAGCCTTTGATGTGGTAGACCACTAAATTCTTCTAGACAGATTACACAGATTGACTGGCATTACAGATAGAGGATTTCTTGTAAGCATGGATGAATGTTCATCAAAAATCTATAAAATTAATTGTGGGGTTCCTCAAGGTTCAAATTTAGGTCCTACACTTTTTAACATTTATATGTTGACACCTGGAAAAGTCATTAGGAAGCACAACATTTATTTCCATAGTTATGCTGATGATACACAGCTTTGCATTTCTGTGACTCCTAATGACCCAGGGCTAATCGATGCTCTTGTTAACTGTATTCTAGATATCAAATCGTGGATGGTTGAAAGTTTTCAGAAAAAAGATTTTCAGAGAAACTTCAAGCACTGGCTTTAAATCCATGTCAACAAGAGAAAAACCTGGGAGTCATCGTTGACTTATGTCTCCATTTTGAGCCTCACATTAGAAACATAACTAAGAATGCATTTTATCATCTGAAGAATATTGCCAGAGTGCGACCATTTCTCTCTCTAGCCAATACAGAAACACTACTGCATGCTTTTATTACCTGCAGTATTGAGTACTGTAATGCTCTGCTTTCTGAAAAATCTCTCAGCATCAACTGCTTCAAAATTCAGTGTGTTGAAGAAGACCAGAAAGAGAGCACATATTACACCAATTCTATCTCCTTCAGAATTGATTTTTAGATCCTTCTATTGGTTTATAAACCTCTTAAAGGGCTTGGTCCCACCTATTTATCAGATTTGCTACTATCCTATGAACCTTCTTGTATACAACAGATGAACAAACGTCATGCGAGTTAATTCATCTCAAACAGCATCCAAGCGCTGGCTGGAAGCAGTGATTTAAAGTTAAAAACGTTTTAATTATCGATTTGTTTCTTACACCAACCTATCGATTTGCTTTAGAAGACATTATTTGATCAACTGGAGTTGTGTGGATTACTTGTGTGTGGACCTTCAAATAGCCAGCAGCCTGATGGCACACGTTTACTTACATTATAAGGACCTACATAGCTTCAACATTTTTCTAAAAATCTTAATTTGTGTTCTGATGAAGTAAGACAGTCATACACATCATCAGGGTAAGTGAATAATGAGTGAATTTTCATTATTGGGTGAACTATTCCTTCTTATATATATAAATATAATTTAACAAAATTGAATTTATTTATATTCTATTTATATTATTTATATATAAATGTAATTAAAAATATTTTCACATTTATATATAATATATATAAATATACAAAATATTACATACAAATGCAGAGGTAGACCAGTGTCGGTTATGGGACACATTTAAAAGGTCATGTGAACAATCTCTCTTAAAAAAACAAATACAAAAAAAAGCCTGTATCTTAATTTGCTCGGTAATCACATCACTGTTTTTTGTGTCGCTGTAGATCTGGGTTCACTGCGCTCACAACGGCAGTGGTTATTTCACGGTGTATGGAGACGAGGCCCTGCAGTCTGATCATTTCAACTCGCACTTGAGCTTCGGGGATACGCAGGCCGTGTGGGCGCGTACCGGTTACCTGGGCTTCCTTCGAAGGACCGAGCTTACAGATGCAAGCGGAGGTGAGACTGCAGCAAAATTCTCAATTACTCACACATATGTTGTTCAAAACACGTTTGACTTCCGTGAAATTCAAAAGGAAATGTTAGACAGAATGACATATTCGGTCACCATTCACTTGCATTGTATGCAAAATAATTATGCAATGAAAGTGAGTGGCGACTGAGGCTAAAATTCTGCCTTACATCTTTTATGTTCAACTTTCCCTCTAAGTATTGATCATAGTATTGGGATGATGCTAACTTTGTCTGTCGATGTTTCCAGAACGGCATGATGCTCTGTATGTAGTGGGTGCTCTGGATGAGGCCATGGAGCTGAGAGGAATGAGGTATCACCCCATCGACATCGAGACCTCGGTTATACGCACCCACAAGAGCATCATGGAGAGGTACAAGCTTTTAACTTCCTAAACGTAGAACCTTTTTTGTTTTTAGCAGTTTAGCAAGGGGCTTTTATGGAAGGATATAATAGACTACAGTAAATAAATATACAGTATCTGTGAAGTACGCACATTATGTTGCTATTCATTTTGTACCTTATTTATTAATGCTCACGTTTCATGATAATTTAAATTGTTTAACCCTTCCGTGTTCTTAATGATCAAGTCCCTACGTTGTGCTTAAGGGTCAAATTGACACTTTTTTATGTTCAAATTCAAAAGTTTGTAATAAAGGCTCTGTTTGCTCTCTGCTTTTGGACTTTAATCATTCATCTAGGTGCCAGCTCTTCTTTCTTCTTTTTGATCCCTAGCTGGCAATGTATCAGGGTTGCCTCCGGAGTCCATACGCTGCTGTGGGTGCATTTAGACTTTGAACCTCATTCATAATGCTTTTCCATGCTTGTCGATCCATGGCGATGCCTTGGCGTCATAGGGGTTGTGTTTCAAGTCTTCTTTGATTTACTTGTATCAGGTCTTCTGTGCAGATCTTTGCACCCTCCAATCCATTGGTCATTGACACCAGAGAAGCTGATATGGTATCCGGTTTGTGTTCATTCATACGAACCACCTCAGCCATCTCAGTTGAATCGCCTCTTCAATTGTTGGTTGTTTATCATGTCCTGTACGGATGGTCTCATTTCAAAGTCGGTCCTGAAGGGAAACTCCCACAATCTGCCACAAGCATCGCATTTGAAAGGCCTCGAATTTGTTTAGGTCTGACTTGAGCAGGGTCCACGTTTCAGAACCATATAGAAGAAATGGCAGGATCAATGTCTGGAAAAGACGTATTTTATTCTTGACGGAGATATGGTTCTTTTTCCATATGTACCACTTGAGCGATGCAAATGCAGCTGTTGCCTGGCCGATTCTACTGTGGACATTGGCAGCTGGTGCCACTTTAATCTCCTGGACTAGGGATACCAAGTATTTGAATTCTTGCACTTGTTCGATTTGGACTTTATTGAGGTGAATGTTGGCTGACGATTCATCCATTGTCAGGACTTTGGTTTTGTCTGGATTAATCTTCAGACCATACGGTTGGGTAATCCGGGTGATATCGTAGAAGATGTCGTTGGCCTCAGTGTCCATGTCTGCAAATATGGCACTGTCATCGGCAAACATCAAATTGGTCACAAAGTTGTTGTTGTCATACTGGACTCCTTGTCTATCTTTGAATGCTTTTCTCATGATGGCATCAATCACTATTTTGAACAGCAGAGGGGAGGCGACATCTCCTTGGCAGACTCCGGTTTGGACAATAAATTATTTGGATAGTTTGCTACAGATCCACACACTGCTGGACGAGCCATCATATGATGTTTTAAGGAGTTGGATGATACTCTGGGCCACGTGTTCAGCCTCCAACACAGTGCTGGCCAGTCTACGCCTTCGAACGCTGATCTGAAGTCAATAATTCCCACATTGGATTCTTTCTTCCATCAAGTGATGAATAGAAAAGATTTGATCACAGCAGCCCCGATTTGGCCTGAATCCAGCTTGTTGTTCTCGGCCTGTGTGCTCATTATATTTCTTCAGCCTGGATTGAACGATCTTCATGAACACCTTGCCGATAATGGAGAGCAAACTGATCCCGCAGTAGTTCTTGCATTCCTGACTGTCACCTTTTTTCAGATTTGGCATGATAACGGCCTTCTTCCACGTTGATGGAATGCATTCTGAGCGCCAAATCAGTTGTTGGAGCATGTGAAGCCAGTTTAACAAGTCTCCTCCGGCTTTGATTGCTTCTGCAGTGACGTGCTGTGAATTTCTTCGACAGGGCAATCTGGAATTCTTGCTTCGTTTCTGGATCCTTTAGTCGTATCCAATTCGGCTTGGCTAGCGGGGGTGTCTTGTGCTTTGTCCGCTGGATTTGCAGTTGGAGCTTAGCACAAACGAGGTGCACTAGAAACATTTAATTTTTTCTATCACATTCTATTCCAATATACAGTTCTGAAAGGCAGGTGATGCCCCAACACAGCTTCAGAAATCTTGTTAAAAAAAGTTTCAAAAGATTTTAATAAAGGTTCTGATTGCTCTATCTCTCTACTTTTTTTTTTATTTGTGTAGGTGCCAGCTAACACTAGAAAAAATATATTTTTTCTCTAACATCTTCTATAACAATAACTCCGCCCATAGACATCCAGTCTTTTTTGAGAAGCCTCACCATGAAATTGTAGAAAAGGTCAAAATGTTATTATAAGAACACTCATACTATACATTTCATATATAAGCTCTTACCTTAGATTGTTTTCTACAAAATTAGTCAATTTTAAGTGGTCTCTCAGCTCGTCTGGGTAAATAATCCACAGTTATGTCTCAAACGTCAATTCAGCAAAAAAAAAAATATTATAGACAAATTATCATTTGAATATGTTTCTGAATATTGATGATGAAATATCATTGCAAACCTAAGGTTCTTAGATTTCAAGTGACACCGTGTTCACACTTGTAGTCCATTCAGAGGCCGAGATATTCCACAAAACATGGGGAAAGGGTGGGCTTCCCAAAAAATTTGATGTCAATGGGCAGAGTTTCAAACCATGTTGGGGCGCCCCCTGCTTTTCAGCTCTGTATGTTGCGATAAAAAGTGATAGAATTTTTTATTTTTTGTTTGTAGTGTTTGCTGCCATCTAGTGGAAGGATCTAAGACTAAACTTTGGGAGATCGAGCAAATAGAGGTTTATTACAAGCTTTTGAAGCTTTTTTTAACAAGATTTTTTTAACAAGAAGTCCCCTGCCTTCCTGAACTGTATATTGATATAGAATGCAATAGAGAAAAAAATATATTTTTCTAGTGTTTGCTAGAACCTAGATGTGCAAACAGAGCCTGTATTAAAACATTTTGAAAATAAACCTAAAAAAGTATTGGTTTGAGCCTTATGGACATCGTGAAGACTTTTTTTCTAGCTTTGTGCATAAATACATGCAATTTTTAAAAACAAATGACAGGTTCAAATCACCTCTGTGGAGGAGGTCATAAAGTTTCAGGCTGAAGCTTAAAGTTAAGTTGACGTAAATTAGTGTTAAAAATTCAGAAGGGTCAAATTGACCCATAAGTCCAAGGAAGAGTTAATAGAAATCTCTTCCATGTTCATCAGAATTTTTGACCTAGCCTTCCATAATTTTCAACAGTATTTTGTTGGTTGATTGGTTTCTATTTTAGTGAAACCCCAATGGTTCAAAATCTCATTTAATAGCTGTATTCTAAATTTGAAATATGTAAATTGGGTTTTTCTGTGATTTTTCCATTTCAGTGTGGACAGAAAAATTGCTTGATGGTGGAAACTTGACGCACTACAGCTAGTTGCATTAGACAAGTTGATTGTCCAGATTGTAATCGATGGATCTGTCTGTTTCAGTGCGGTGTTTCCCTGGACTAACCTGTTGGTGGTGGTCGTGGAGCTAGAAGGTTCAGAACAGGAAGCATTGGACCTGGTTCCATTAGTGACTAATGCAGTTCTGGAGGAGCACTACCTAATCGTGGGTGTGGTGGTCGTTGTAGACATTGGCGTCATTCCCATCAACTCTCGCGGAGAGAAACAGAGGATGCACCTGCGGGACGGCTTTCTGGCCGACCAGCTGGACCCCATCTATGTGGCATATAACATGTAGCATGAGTGTATGTGTGCGTTTGTTGCGGTGTATGTTTGTGTGTGTTTTGCCGACTGCACATAGATGTTCAGACGGACTTTAGCAAATACCCAAAAACACAAGGAAAATTTCCGAGACGTGATCACAAAGCCAAACGGAAAATCTAATTGGCAGAAGTATTCAGTCTCCTTAATGGAAGAAGAATCGCCTCTGCTTTTGCCTGTGTGCGTGTCAAGTTGTTTTCATGTGAGGTATTGCAACGTTGTTTTTATTTTTATCCCACCCTACATGAGCAAAGGGGTATTTTTAAATATCTGTATACTGTGGCGAAACGTGCATTTTAAGTTTCAGGATTTCAGTTTGGAGTAACTTGTTGAAAGTGGACATTATATCAAAAACTCTGGATGCCATTTCTGTCCTTTTTATTTTAAAGAAGGTACAAAAGGAATTGTTACATTTGTATGTACGTTGCAGCCGTCCTTCAGCAATTTGCCAGTTTCGTTTTTCAGCCTTTGTAAATGTTCCCGGAACAGCTGGAAGCAAAAGAAAAGAAGAAAATTGTCCCCTGCTTTTTCTATTGCTCCATGTTTAATATCATTGTACAAAGCTGAAGGTAAACACAAATTCGGTTGATAATTGTGTAATTATGTACAGATAATAGTTCTTATTTATTTTGTTTTGTTTTGTTTTATAGAATTGCTGAGTGAAGACATTTGGAAATGTTTTCCTCATTAAATAATATTGCTGATATAAAACATTGTATCATCTTGAGTGAGTAGTATCACATCAAGTATATGTAAAAATATAAATATACATATATAAAATAAATATATATATATATACATCAAATAAAATCTACGAATCACCAATGAAATATTTCTAATGCAGAAACTTTCCACTTGCATGGTTGTAGACAGAAAAGCCGATCGACTGATCGAACAGATCAACGTTACCCACGCGTTCGATACGAACTATCAATAGGAATTTCAAAATATGATGTCAGACATCCAGTATGTTTCAAATAAAGCGTGTAAACTAATGGCAACAAACAATATTTGTTTTGTGTAGCTCCAACAAATGCTTTCGTTTTTCTAATTAAATCTAAAACGCGACGCCCTTACAAGTGAAAACGAACCCGAAAAATGTGCCTGGAATTTTGTTTACATTCTGCTTTTACAACTTTTCAAAGCTGCATCACCACTTAGCTTTTTTATGTTGTTTTTATTTGCTTTGATTGAATTTTAAGCTTGTTTTTTTATGTTTAATTTGGGTGATTATTTATTGACACTGGCTTTTTACACAAATGTGTTTTTTTGTTTATCGGTTGTTTTGACAACAGTAGTAAAATATCAGTACGTCCCTAGCAAAGTACTGATTTTCCAGTAGTTTACTTATCCTCACGGAAACCTTGGTGCAGCTTGTGCTTTTAGCAGCAAAGTGTGCGTTTTCATTTCAAATGTGCCAGACTATAAAGCAGATTTTGCCACTTTCGTGAATTATTTACCTAAATGCCTCGCCCTTTACTTTCTATTCCAGTCAGCTCACGTGAATGGATTAAGCTCATTTTTTTTTAATTGGCTTATTTGGGAAATACATGACAAATAACAGCTAAGAGACTGTTTGCACATGCAATTTAAGCAAAGCGTGAAACAAGAACAACTGGCTATAATAATGCAAACAAAAATTGAGTGATTAAAAAAATGATTGTGCCATTCTTCTGTATTGTACCAGCTGCATTAGAAGGGAAATCCTTTTTGAAATTTTCATATAGCTGTTAATCCGTTAAATCTCCACGACGAAACGGAGTAGTCTGGATTTTATTCTGTTCTTTTGTTGAGATAATACGGCAGTCTTTTATTCCATGATCACATTATTTCCAGAAAATAATGGTGAAGATGCAGAGGTGGGGATCATACAGCAATCAGCCTCATTGAGGTCCAGTTCAAGGCACCCTTTTTTTTGGGGTGGGGAGAATTGGTGTAATAGGGATTGATACGGTGTATGGGAATGGAGTTTACACATTCAGAGTAACAATGCAATGTTCTCTCTTTTTTTTTTTTTTTTTAAAACACAAAGGAAAGAAGTCTTAAATTGTTTGGAAGCTTTTGTGTTGCTATTCCCATACAAACAGAAATGTTTCCCCATTTACAAAAAAAAAAAAAAAAGTGTGCTCAACTTTCAACCTGTGAAGATAATTCCCTTTTTTTGTTGGAAATCTGGACTTGTGTGAGAGAGTCTGCATGGTGTCTGTAAATATTGTTGGTTAGAGAAAAAAAAGACAAAAAACTAAATTTATTTTGTATGGTGCAGGTGTGTTTGAAATTGTTTTGTACACATGATTAAAAGTATTAAATTACACTTTTATAGAAGCCTGCTTTGGCCTACCTTCACAAAATATGGTGCAATAAAGTGCTTTGGTAATTTGTGGTTGGTAATTTTACAAGAGCCCTATTCATTGGTCAAAAATGTAATTTAAAGTTTGTGTAATTTTTGCAATTAAATTATGTACTTCACCTAAATATATTAGGTTTAAAGGAATATTCTGGGTTAAATAAAGGTTAAGCTCAATTAACAGAATTTGTTATAATGTTGATTAACACCATCATTTATTTCCACTTGTCCTTTTCTAAAAAAAGAAAAACATAAACAAACAAACACAAAAATCTGTTACAGAAAAACACTTACAATGAAAGTGAATGGGGGCCAATCCATAAACATTAAAATACTGTTTTAAAAGTTTAGCCACAAAATTATTTTAGTGTTATTAAATCACTTTTTTCCATATAATTTCCAATTTTACAACTTTTAATGTCCCTGACATCATAACAATGTAAACCCTAAAAACGACTGTAAAAACAACTATTTAAACCACTTTACAGCTCAAATAGTACACAAGTTTATAACAGAAGAATTAATGTTTAATTAAAGTGATTTTATAAAATTATATCATAACATTTCTGTCTTTAAGTACTACACAAAAAATTGGCCCCATTCATTTCAATATTAAATGCCTCACTGTAACCTAAGTTTTTGCTTATTTTTTTATAAATTATTTAAAGCAGGAATGAGCAGAACTGTTTTTAGTGGTAATCAACATTTTGCCAATAAATGCTGTCGATTGAGCTTAACATGTTTTAAACCGGAATATTTCTTTAGTACAATTAAACACTTGACATTGTCTGTAACAGTGAATTACTACGCAACACACACACACACACACACACACACACAGAGTATATACACTGATCAGCCACAACATTAAAACCACTGAGAGGTGAAGTGAATAATATTGATTATATCGTTACAATGGCACCTGTCAAGGGGTGGGATTTATTAGGCAGCAAGTGAAAGTCAGTTCTTGAATTTCATATTTTGGAAGCAGGAAAAATAGGCAAGTGTTGAGATCTGAGTTACTTTGACAAGGGCTAAATTGTGAAGGCTTGATAACTGGGTCAGAGCATCTCCAAAATGTCAGGTCTTGAGGGGTGTTCCCAGTATGCAGTGGTTAGTACCTACCAAAAGTGGTCCAAGGAAGGACAACCGGTGAACCGGCGACAGGGTCATGGGCACCCAAGGCTCATTGATGCGCGTGGGGAGCGAAGGCTAGCCCGTCTGATCCGATCCCACAGAAGAGCTAGAGTAGCACAAAATGCTGAATAACTTAATGCTGGCCATGATAGAAAGGTGTCAGAACACTCAGTGCATCACAGCTTGTCTGTTTAAGGGGCTGCGTAGCCACAGACTGGTCAGAGTACCCATGACCCCTGTCCACCACTGAATGCACATACAATGGGCACATGAGTGTCAAAACTGGACCATGGTGGAATGGAAGAAGGTGGCCAGGGGAAGAGATGGCAGCAGGATGCACTATGGGAAGAAGGCAGGCTGGCGGAGGCAGTGGGATGCTCTGGGCAATGTTCTGCTGGGAAAGCTTGGGTCCTGGCCTTCATGAGGATGTCACTTTGACACATACCACCTACCTAAATATTGTTGCAGACTACGTATACCCCTTCATGGCATCAGTATTCTCTGATGGCAGTGGCCTCTTTTAGCAGAATAATGCACCCTGCCACACTGCAAAATTTGTTCAGGAATGGTTTGAGGAACATGACAAATAGTCCAAGGTGTTGATTTAGCCTCCAAATCTCAATCCGATTTTTTAGGACTTAAAGGATCTGCTGCTAAAGTCTTAGTGCCAGATACCACAGAACACCTTCAGAGGTCTTGTGGAGTCCATGCATCGACGGGTCAGAGATGCTTTGGTGGCACGAGGGGGACCTACATATTAGACAGGTGGTATTAATGTTGTGGCTGATCGGTGTGTATATAACATATATGTACAGAAATGCAATAACAATGGATGTCTGGTGGTGCAATCATTGTACCCTTGCCCCACAAACCTACATTACAAGGGTATGAATGTATTTTTTTCTTTAGAATTTTACGAATTGGTTTCAATTATTTTCGTTGGCAACGACAGCTCACAACAGATGCAGTCACTAGAGCTTAACTTGTATTTAACACATAATATTCCTTTGAATACATGTTCACAAGAGAGAGAAAAAATGCAAAACTACCACCGTTTGATATGTTTATTTATACACTGTACTGTTACATAATGTAATGCAAGAGGGACATCAGTGACGTCAGAGGGCGGAAACGTTTACACCACTTTAATTGGTATGACCATGAATGACAGGTGTTCGTATTGCCGGGTGTCGGAAATTCTCAGTAGTCATTACTCTGTCCGCATAAATATAAGTTAAAAAATACATTTTAAAAAAGGGTTAACTTGCAATTACAAAGTGGTTTCGAATTACACTAGAAAATCAAAAGTAGACGTACTGTGTCACCGATGACACGCAAGAATGGAGATTATCGAAGAGGCAAAAATAAGGTACATACAACCTTTCATGCACACTGGAATGGAACATATTACCGTCTTGTCACAATTGTTTTTTTTTTTCCTTTACAGATCGACGTTTTATCAAATACATAGTTAATGTGTTCATGAAATGTACATATGCAGACGTCATCAGTCACGGTTGGCGGCAAATACATATTTACATGTAGTGCAACGGTTGGGTTGGGGGGATAATTATTTATAACGCTTGTAGAACTTCAAAATACATTAAAGTACCTCATGTCGCTTATATCATTCAGGTGATTGGTTCTTCTTTTCTAAATAGACAAATCACCTCCTCAAAAACTCTATAGATAGAGTCATTACGTCATTTGTTCTAAAAAATTTGTTATTGCAAAAAGTATTTTAACGATTTAAAGGGACAGTTCACCCAAAAGGAATATTCTGGCATCTTTAACTTGACCTCGTGTTGTTCCAAACCCATTTGACTTTAATAACATGACGCATTTGGGGATCATTTGTGTTCCAAAGAAGAAATTTAGTCAATTTGTTATTGGGTGAATTATCCCTTTAACTCTTCCCTCAGGTCACAAAGTGCAGAAGAATGCCACGAATGGTCATTCTCTATAATAAAACCCTGGGTAACCCCTTAGTTAATTTCTGATTGTTTAATTTTCTCTGATCTCTGTACAGTCTTAGTTCTTCATTGCAATCAAAAGGGATATTGACATCTGGAATAAACAAATAATGTTCTTTCTGTCTGGAAGGACTTGGTGGTAGTGCTCCACACAGTGCTATAAAAAGATTTCAGATTTTTGTTTATTTTTCATACTAAATTGTTTTAGATCTTCAAACGAGTTATACCTTAAAACAAAAGCAACCGGAGGAGTATACACAAAATAAAGTATTCAAATATATATATATATATTAGTTGAAGCAAAAAAGGAATCCAATGCCTAAATCACCCTTGTGAAAAACTAACTGCCCCTTTAAACTTACTAGCTGGTTGTGCCACCTTTAGCAGCATAGTTATCGCTTCCGATAACTGGAGATCAGTCTTTCACAACACGGTGGTGGAATTTTGGCCCACTCTTCTTTGCAGAACTGCTTTAGTTCAGCCACATTGGAGGGTTTTCAAGCATGAACTGCCTGTTTAAGGTCCTGCCACAGCATCTCAATATGGTTCAAGTCAGGACTTTGACTCGGCCACTCCAAAACTTTAATTTAGCTTTTTTTAAGCCACTCAGAGGCGGACTTACTCCTATGCTTTGGGTCATCTTGCTGCATAATCCAGTTGCGCTTGAGCTTCAACTCTCAGACTGATGACCTGACATTCTCCTTTAGGATTTTCTGATAGAGAAAGCCCTGAAGCAGCAAAGCATCCCCACACCATCACACTACCACCCTTTTGTGGAATTCTGTGTTTGGGGAGCCTTAAGGTACTTCTGGGTTAGCAGTGGTTTTCACCTCGCCACTCTTCCATGGACGCCATTTTTGACCAGTGTCTTTTCTGATAGTTGAGTCATGAACAATGACCTTTATTGATGCGCGAGAGGCCTGTAGTTCCATGGATGTTGTCATTGCCTTTTTTTGTGACTTCCTAGATGAGTCATCGCTGTGCTCTTGGAGGAGTTTTGGAAGGTCGGCCGCTTCTGGGAAGGTTCACTACTGTGCCAAGTTTTCTCCATTTGGAGATAATGGCTCTCACTTTGGTTCTTTGGAGTCCCAGAGCTTTTGTAATAGCTTTGTAACCCTTCCCAGATTGATGTACTTCAATCACCTTTTTTTCCTCATAGTTTCTGGAATTTCTTTTGACCTTGGTATAGTGTGTTACTGGATGAGACATTTTAGCCAACTTCATGCCACTGAAAACGTTCTATTTAGGTGTAGATTTGATTGAACAGGGCTGGCAGTAATCGGGCCTAGGTATGTCTAGTCCAGCTGAACCCCATTATGAATGCAACGGCATAGATTTGGGGATTTAGTAACTACGGGGCAAAACCTTTTTCACACAGGCCCAGTTGGTATTGGATAACCTTTTTGCTTCAATAAATAACATTATCATTTAAAAACTGTATGTTGTGTTTAAACAGATTGCCTTTGTTTTATGTTAGATTTTGTTTGAATCTTTGAAGCAATTTAGTATGGAGACATACACAAAAACAGGCTGGGGGCAAATACTTTTTCACAATGCTGTACAAGCAAATATGCTCACACTAAAACTGGGAGGAGTTACAAATGTAATGTATAAACCTCACCAAAGATCACACTTGGCAAAGATGTAGTACACTTAAGCTACAGAAATGGACCAAAAATTAGCACATAATTTAGTTTTCTCATTACAAATTGAAAAACCTTGAAATGTGCATATTTATTAATGGAAGATTGTATCATTCAGACAGACGTGACTTGCCATCTTTAAACCCTGTTCCCAAAATATTGACACATTACAACCACTTGATAAAAACCTACAATCGAGTAGGCACCAACTTCACTCAAATGTAGGCGGCGGACGACATGATTTGCTCATTAAAAAAGTAATATCTACATAGCTCGTGATTAAGTCAGGTTTAAAAAGAGTACTAGTACTTCACATTTCAGCTAGTCTGTATGTTTTCCATTGTACAGCAAATAAAATGGTTAAAAACAAAAAGAATATGCAGTCATACCATTAAAACCAAAACATAAAACCATTTCCAGGAGGATCATGAAATCCCGCACTCACTGCCCCGTTAGCGTTCACCGCAACTCAGTAAAATGCCCCAGTAAAAGTGTTCTAGGGAGCTGGGGTTTAGAATGCTTCCTTAAAATCAGGAATCCATCAGCAGGGGCAAGGTGGTGAGCATTTAAGATAGATCTATCCAATAGCGTGGCTTGTGGATGGGTGGAGTCGAGAGGGTTGGCGTAGTCAGCGCAGCTCATCTCTTCCGACGACAGGTACGTTTGTGGTCGGCGTGCCAATGCTCCTGCTGACATTTGATGGAGCAGTACGACGTGTTCCAGCAGCAGTGGTACATAGCCTCCTCTTCACAGTTATAACACTGAAATGCATAATACAATGTCAACATAAAGAAATACTGCGATGCTAAGACTTTGAAAAGGAGGCATACATATAAGAGTTAGCCTGATTTTGCCAAGAAGAGTGCGTAGCACAGTTTACACAAACTTGTTTGCTAAAATTCCATGTAAACATTCATGTTTTTTTGGCTTGTAATAAGAAATATAGAAAAATATTAGGCTACTGTATAACAATTCTTTATTAAAAGTTTGGGATATCATAAAAGTCCAAACCAAAATGCAATAAGTTAAGGAAAAAAGGACAAGAAAAAAAGGTTAAATTCTTAAAAAAGTATTTGGCCTGTGACTAGTCCATTGTTTTAAAATGGGCACTGATTACAAACTAACTAAAGGGGGTGAAAAAAAATCTGATGCAACAGTCAAAGACATCCATAAGATAGATGTCTCTTCATAGACCAGCAATTTAGCACAGCACAGGCAGAACGCAAAAACGCCTCCTGTGTGTACGCCTCTTATATTGCATAACACAACTATACAATTGATTGATAAAACAATCAAATTCTATTAATTTGAACAGGAATAACACAACGTACATTACACAATCCACATCATAATATTGACAAAGATATTAATTCAGGTGACAATGCTCAGGTGAGCAATATGCTAGAGAATTATCATATTTCTCATCTCCTAGCAACAGGTAGCACGTATTAATAGTATGTTAATACAACAGCACGTTGGGCACATCTGAGAAAAATTTTAATCTATGAAGAGAAAAAGACCCCAAACCTGATCACAAGTCAGCTTATGAAGCTGCTTGGAGGAAAAGCAATGTTTAACAGAAAAGCCACATTTTTACTTCAGACTGGAAGACTAATCTCACAAAGAAATATTTGGGGTTACATTTCACCTATAAACATAAGTCTATTTTTTAGTAGCATTTAGATTTTTTTGCATTCTGATGTTATTAACATGTCAATGAAGTACATTTTATTTATGAAACCCAATTGTAAAAACACACACAAACACACACACACATCAAAATTATCAGTCGTTCAAAGGAAATGTTTTAGGGTTTTTTTCAAAATCCTTAAACCAATACCAGACTATCTGACTGTAACTTCTAGAGCTTTAAAGCTGCATCCATCAATCTTGGCACAGACCTTCAAAATGTTCTGACTCAGGTTACGTTGTGTTTTCTAACTGATCAGAAATATGGTTTTCATACAGTGGGCCATCAGAAATCCCCCAAATCTACAAAGACGTTAACAGAATGTTAAAATAGGTCAAGACATTTCAAACTCCAAATGAAAAAAAAAAAAAAAGTCCTTTATTCTGCTTTAACTCTCTCTCTCTTTCAGTTTTCTTGCCATTATTTCTTTCTTTGTCTTGTTTTCTTGCCTTTTAATTAGTTGAGAGTTTTTCTTGACAAAGTTTACCTTCTGTATCTAGTTGTTATTACAGTAATAACGATCATCTTTTACAGACAACTGAGGTAGAAATGTGCTTAAATGTCATGAAAATAATGTCACAATGCAAAAAACATTAAAATAAATTAATGTTCTTGAAAATAGGCTTAATTTTATTTTTGCAAAATGCATTTTTTAATTTTTAATTTTGGTGTTAAATATGACCTGGACATTTTTTTCACCTTTTACACAGGCAGTTTTTTTTAATAGATTCGCTCATTTCCATCGTGAATGGTAAGAGTGTCTGTGTGGTTCTAAACAGCTTATCAATGCTATTGATCTTTGGTCAGATTTAACACTTCCTGAGGCACTATAAACAATCACTCACCCACTGCTTCTTCTTGGTCTGTGAAATCAGTTGTTTATGCTGAGCCACCATCTTTTTCATCTCCTCCATGAGCTCCTCTTTGCACTTCTCCTTCACCTGTTTACACTTTCTCTCCATCTCAGCCTGTGTGCCGGACACCGCTTTGCTCACTGCCTGCCTCTTCTCCTCCTCCATCTCCCCTCGCAACTGTAAGAACGAGCACATACCAGAGTTGTCGTGACTATGACAATGCAATTGTTCTCACTGTAACCATCCCCAGTTTGCAGTAATATGACTGACTCTTTTATTCTGTACAAACACAGATTGATAACATGCAAATAAATGATCTCTTGAAATTGCTGAATGTATGTTATCCTTGCAACAAGAGGGAAACAGAGACCAATTCAAAATGGTGGGGCCTGGATAGCTCAGCAAGGATTGAAGCTGACTACCACCTCTGGAGTCACAAGTTCGAATCCATGGTGTACTGTGACTCCAGCCAGGTCTCCCAAGCAACCAAATTGGCCCGGTTGCTAGGGAGGGTACAGTCACATGGGGTAACCTCCTCGTAGTCGCGATTAGTGGTTCTCGCTCTCAATGTGGCGCGTGGTAAGTTGTGCGTGGATCACGGAGAGTAGCATGAGCCTCCACATGCTGAGTCTCCTTGGTGTCATGCTTAACGAGCCACGTGATAAGATGCGCGGATTGATCTCCACCACCCGGATTGAGGTGAGTAACCCCGCCACCTCGAGGACCTACTAAGTAGTGGAAATTGAGCATTCCAATACTGGGGGGAAAAACGAGGATAAACAAAATAAAACAATTTGTGAATGTTCTCACCTTGTCTAAAGCCTCTTTCAGAACACGTTCGGTCTCCCGTTTGTTCTCGGCCTTCATCATTTCTTTAACGTCACTGAAGATCTTGTTGTATTTGTCATGGCACATGTTTTGACAGTTGCCCTCATTGACTGTCTGTGTGCCTCGGGGTACCATGCGGGGGGCTGATGAGGAAGAGGAGGAAGGCGAGGAAGATTTCTTGGTCTGGGTGGAGACGGACATCCGCTCTGGCTGGTGGGGAACAGCTGTTGGGATCTCTTGACTGGAGCTGACGGCCTCCATCTCAGGCTCAGGTTCCTAAAAGAAAAGCATGGTAAAGGCGACAAAGTCCATATAACATTTCTCATTAGATAAACCACGATGCATTACCAACCTCTTCTTTGGGCTCAGTGACTTGTGAACGGCGGCTCTTTTTCGCTTTGGGCTCTTGGTTGACTTTCGACTGTAGAAAGCACAAAAGTTAATTGTCGAAAAATGTAATTTGAGTCATTTGTTGAACAAATGTTTCGTCAGACCCAGTTGAGCCACTCAAACAAACAGACTGCATAAATTACACACTGTATTATGCACTTGTAGCTTTAAATTTATTCATTTTAGCAAATGCTTTTATCCAAAGCAACTTTCAAATTAGGAAGAATACAGACTCAAGCAATTAATCACAAGCAAACAACATTAACAGCACCACAATACAAAATAGAAGTGTGTAAATCACATCTGTTTGGGTGCATTTAATGAATGATTTTATAATCACTCTCATAAATAAAATTATGACAACTTGAGAGGCTTTATGCTGTAGTAGTAGATTCACCCAATTAATCTGAAATGTGGCAAAAGCCATTTCAACATTCCTCTGTGATTAATTGGCATTAATATAACAACTAAGATCCATAATATTCAACCCTACATAATTACGACATAAAAGAAATTAGCAAATTCCCTTTCATCCAGCAATAAACCCATTAAATCAACCCTATAATTACAATCCTCATCAAATAAAACATCACTAGAGAGCAGCAGAGCGCTCACCTGCTCATTGGATGTGGAGGAGATGCTGGACTCCGCCTCCTCCTGTCTCTCTTCCTGTCTGTCGTGCCTCTCTAACTGTTCGTGCTTCTCTTCAGCCTTGCCCTTCCAGGTGCGTCCTTCCCTCAGGAATCGCTGGTGGAGCTCCAGCTCATCACAGGCCTTCTTCCACCCGGCGCTCCGCTTCACCTGCAGCTGCTGCACACTCACAGAGATCTCCTGGATGTTGTCGGAGGGAATCCATGCCCTGCAGCAAAACAGACACAAGGCTGCTTTACAAACCGGTTTCCCCAGATAATTTACACATAGTTTAGGATTAAGCTAGGAGTCAAAACTAGTTTGCCACTGAAAATCCTGTTTAGTTCAGGATGTGGCTTTAAATATATGGGTTGTCCGACAAGATAAAAATGAGAAATCCTATTAAAAATCTTGTTTAAAAAACAATGCAATGAAATTGTACCAATGCAATTTGTGTCCATATTGGTTTACATTTTATTCAACAAAAACAAAATCGATGTCAAGTGGTGTAACCATCAAGTAAAATGTATTAAAATATTTCCCTTGCCCCTTGAATACATGGAAATGTACACAGCTTAATCAATAATTTCAAACATATTTTTCAACCTTTAAAGGGATGGTTCACCCAAAAACAAAAATTCTCTTTACATTTACTCACCCTTATGATATCCCCATGTGTGTATGAATTTCTTTCTTCAGCAGAACACATTTAAAGAAAACTAGAAAAATATCATAGCTCAGTAGGTCCTTCAATTTTACTTAAATTAATGTCTTCTAAAGCGCTGCGATCACTTTTGGTGTGAAACATATTCATATTTTAATACCTTTTAACAATAAATCATCGCTTCCGTTAAGCTTCATGAGAGTGCTGAGTTCACACAGTCTTCGTGTGACGTATTCGACTTTATCTCACGTTCTCCTCTCGGTTGAGATATCCAGGATAAGCAGACTAAAGCACCATTATGAGTAAAGAAACAGATACAAATTCAGATAAACCAAAACCAACCAAGTTTCTGTACAGCATTCCTCCTAGTCAGTTGTAAAGTGTGCTGCTCTTCCAGGTGTGTCACACATGTGGCAGTTCTCGCGTGTCTCCCGTGCTAACACGATTACATCACATGAGCACACCGCTGCTGACCAGAAGCGATTGTTTAAGAGTTAAAAAAGTACTTAAATACTGATAATTATTTGCACCAAAAGCAATCATGACGCTTTAGAAGACATTAATTTAACTGCTGGAGTCATATAGATGATGTTTATGCTGACTGCAAAATATCTCACCCTGACCTCTTGGCTCAATTCAACGAATACTTTTTTAAAGCTATGTTTTATTGTTGCAGGAAAGGGAGTAGACAATATATTTTAACATTTCAAATATAATATTGTTTATTTGTGATGTATTATTTATTTACACCAGAAGCCCTCCCACGTGACATCATATCCTGGTCCGTTGTGCAAAAATTGTGTGCTGAAAACCTAGCGTGACCGCACCTTAAGTCTGCTCCTGTTGCACCAATGGTTTCTATTTACAATGTGTTTTTGCAATATTCTAACCAATCACACACATGTCTGTTGAGCAATGAAGCAGCAATGGCCAGTTGAGTATTCTGACCAATCACAGACATGTCTGATGAGCAATGAAATGGCAGTGGCCAGTTGAGTATTCTGACCAATCACACACATGTCTGTTGAGAATTTAAATCATCTGTTAAGTTTGAATATACATTTTGTAATATTATTTACTGCACGTGGACCAATAATTTAAGAGGTAAAGACACATATTGCATGTCTGATAGTAGTTTTTGATTTTATGCCACTTTTCAGGTTTTAGAGGTGTGTTAAACATGTAGGAATGTGTTTTTATCAACCTGTTACTGGTCACACAGGCATACTGAATAAAGTTAAAAACTGGTTTTGTCAATAGTTCAGAAAGCTACATATATTTCTTCCATGCCACAGATGTCCCTTTAAAATACGTTTTATTAGGCCTAACGTTAACAAACGTCATTACAGAATGTAATACTTAAAAGAACCTGGAGCACATCTCATTTCCAACTTTGAAATCTGCTACTCTGAAAAAAAACATGTGTCACAGTACCTACTTTGTGATGTCACAGTCATTTAATCTTTTAATCGACATTACAATATCAAGGGCAATAATTCACAATTATGATTTTTGTCATAATCATGCAGCCCTACTTCATGTCAATGTTTTTTGTAAACTACCTATTGTTCTCTTAGACGTAGCATAACCTGGGCCTCACCTTTGGTGCTGGTGACCAAAGAACCGAACATCCACCTGGTTACCCTCCCTCTGCATCACCTTGGCAGGCCAGTAACCAAAACCCTTCATCCTGGCCCACACCAGCTCGTGATTCGGATTCTGAGCACAAAGAAAAACATATTTTAATTAATTACATTCACAATGTCACACCAAAAGTGTATGAATGAGTGTGTATGCCTATGCTTACACATGCAAAACAGAACCAGTTTTCGGGTCGTGCGTTTGAGAGATAGAAGCAGTTTCTGCACAACAGTAACTCGTTTAGCTGGAGAAAAAAAATGTGCACTATTATTTTTCAATTCATTCCTTTCTTTCTGTTTAAAATAGCACAATAACTTCCATACGTTAGCATTAGAATGTTTTCCAACCCAGAGAGCAAAAGTCTTAAGCATGTTTTTCAAATGCATTAAACAAGTTTAAAATGTTGAACTATTTGCATAGTCTGACCTCATGGCATGTGTCGTTATAGAGGAGTCTGGCAATTTCAGTCTGATCACTGTTTACTGTTGACAGAGAATGTGAAATCGGTCAAGTTGACACTTGAAGTGTCTGCATGCTGTTTCATAAATCATATCAATAACTGTGTTTCAATCTGCCTCACCTCCATGCAGAATGGCTGTGTTGTGAACTATAAGCTGCGCATCAGCCCTGAACTCCTCAAAACTCTTATATTTTCCCTCTGAGATGTTCTATGAAACAGAAGAAAGCAATCACAGAGAACAAGTCAATGCTGATGAGTTGAGTTTGTGCTATGGATGGGAACTGATTCCACTTAACAACTCCTGTCTCATTAACAGTTCCATTAATTATTATTTTAGTACTTTTGAATAGGGACTAGAAATGGTTCCAGAAATGAAAAATGTAATATTATTTTTGCAGAACATAATCTAAACTATAAGGTAACTTTAAATTGTTTCGGAGTGAAAACTTAATTTTTAAAATGCTAATAACCTCATTATTTCCTTCTGATAATTTTTTTTTTCATGAAACCAAAGACCAGAGGGTTTATCACAGTAACATTACACCACTTCCTGTTGCCAACCCTCTGCAGAAAGAATCGCCAATGGCTAGCAAATGTTTGTTTTTACTCACCAGACTTTTGATGACATGTAATCGTAATGTAGCTGAAAACTGAAAAAGGAATAATTCACACAAAAATGATAATTCTCTCATCATTTACTCACCCTCACGCCATCCCAGATGTGTATGACTGTCTTTCTTCAGCAGAACACAAATTAAGATTTTAAGTAGAATATCTCAGCTCTGTAGGTCCATATAATGCAAACACATAAATAAAAAATAAAGTGAATGGGTGTAAAATTTTTGAAACATTCCAGTGGTCAAATTAATGTCTTCTGAAGCTAAACACTAGGTGTCTGTAAGAAATAGATCAATATTCAAAACTTTTTTTTATAAAAATGTTTGCTTCTGGACAGCTTGACGTTTGTACATTGAACAAGGGTGGAGTTCAAAATGCCTCTCGTATGAAGCGTGTAAACCTCCTCTGCATAGATACTCATACGTAGATCCATTTTAGCAGCTGTTTCTTTGGACTGCGGTACTTTTCTGATACAAAAGGAGTTTATGAAGTGGTCAAACGGCTCTCCTTGTTCATCGTTCCAAGATGGCACCGCAGTTGATGTATCCAAACCAGCCGAATGAGGCATCTATGTATGATTCTCTATGATCCTCTGTTGTAAACAACACTGCTTCCATGAGTAAGTTCTCACTTGAACTTGCCAACGTGCTTGACCTTGATCCTCGTGAATTTTTTTGTAAAAATACGTTTTAGATATTGATCCATTTCTTACACACACACACACACACACACACCTTGCATTTCGCTTCAGATTACATGAATTAATCCACTGGAGTCGAATGGATTACTTTATGATGGCTGTGTGTTTTTTGGAGTTTCAGAAAATTGGCCCCCATTCACTTGCATTTTATGGACCTACAGAGCTGAAATATTCTTCTAAAAATCATTATTTGTGTTCTGAAGAAGAAAGAAAGTCATAAACATCTGGGATGACAAGAGAGTGAGTAAATGATGAGAGAATTTTCATTTTTGGCTGAACTATTCCTTAAAGTCTCACAAGCCTTAAATTTGCATCATACCTGGTCTTGGCTCATTTCAAGTCAATGACAAATGTAATGACTTGTCTTCAGTAATTTACTCAGATTAAGTAACAACTCTGACTGATTCATAAGTGTTTTTGATTCTCTAAATAAAAGAACTGGCTCATAAGTAATTTGTTCATGAATCAGACATCTATTCACACTGCATGTTTGCTGTTGTGTCCTTAAACTGGTTCCATACGTGGTGGGTTGTTCATATACCTCTTGTATTTTTTCCACATCCAGAGGTGTGTGGATGAGTCTTCTGTACACGGGCTGCTTGGACTCTTTGCCTCTCTTGTGTAGGTCAACAGCCTGAGAGAAGAGAAAATCCACTTAAAGTTAATGCTTTTCCATCTGAATGGAAGATGCAAGTGAGAGGAAAACCGTTATTTCTACATGAAAGGTGTGAAACAAAACTGTGAAACCAACCCTTTCCTTCATGCGGCCAAGAATGAACTTTAGGTATGTTGTCATTTCCTGCTTGTTCAAATTCTTCCTTTTACTGCCCTGTAAACATCACCCCAAGAAACAAATGAATCAATATCCACATATTTATCTTCACAAATTGCATTTTAAGGTTTAAAAGTCCACCAGAAAACAAATCAAAGCATAATTCTTTCATTTTTGTCTTTTAAGGTGAACTGTTTTATTTCTGCACAACTAGGGGCACCAAACAGAATTCAGAAATTGTAATAATGTTTTCAAACAGGTTTCACCAAACTTATTTCCCAATTGCATACAACTTTCAGGTAAATCAACATTCAAATGGCTTACTTTTAGCTGTCTCTGCATAACAAGCTGGGAAAGGAGAAAGTATTTTAACATAAAAATATAACATCACCTTCAAATATTTCTTCAAATAAAGCAATATGCCAATAATAATCAGAACAGACATTTTTCACCAATTAACAGTTCATTTGCTTAACTGTTGATTGCCAAGCAACACAGCAACTTGGTCTATTGATATAGAATTCAACTGATGTGTGGTCACAGGTTAGACTAGTGTATATTCTCAACTCTGCAAAAGCTTTGAACAGGATTCCTCCAATCAGAGATTAGAATCGGAACTATCCATTTTATAATGGTCTTTCGATACCCACCCTGCAGATGCCGCACTGCCAGTGGGAGGTGGTGTCCTGTGGCCGGTGGTCTTCAGACACACACCGGAGGTGGTAAACACGGAAACAGCCATCACACTCCATCACGTCACCAGGTAGATGACACTCAAAGCAGTACCAGTCATGACTTTCTGCCTCCCAGTCCTGAAATGCACATAGTACAGTAATGCACATCCAAGCCCACCAGGGCCACATCGCTCTGAACCTCACGCACACACACCCAATAAAGATCCCATCAATATAAACTCTGTTCCAGGACAAATTTGTCCCTTTCACTTCCTGCAAGTAAGATCTTGGGGAAAAGATCAGCCCTCTTACACTGAAATGTACTGTACTTACAGTAACAAAAAATATATAAAAGGTCCAACATGTCAATCTCTATATTGAATGGGTTATTTCACCCATATAATATAAATTTGGTCATTTACTCACTCTTATGTTGTTCCAAACCCAAATGTTAGGCACTAATATCCTCTATTAGTCACCATTCAATGTAACTGAATCTTTTTACAATTTAATGAATGTAAATGATGACTGAGCCTGTTGGTTCCTAACATTCATAACATGTCCTTTGCAGAGCATGGAAGAAAAAAAAAAAAGTAATATGTAACTTTACCTTTAAATCAACTTTGAGGCTTTTTCAAGCTATAAGTATGAGGGCTGGTCTTATCCGATTAGCAGTTTCCAAAGCACAAAAACCCCCACTCATTAATTATAACAAAGATCTAACAAACAAACATTAATCATTAGTGTTCAATCTGTTTGCGATTTTCAGAGAAAACAACATTTTTGCACTTTTGGTTCAATTTAAATGGCCATTTTTTAAACAAGTTCCAGATTTCTTTATAATTCCAATAAAATGACACAAACAATGAAAGCTTTACACAAGAACAAAGTAGGACAAGGATAAAGCTTGTTTAAAAAGGATTAGACACTTTTAGAAACCTACAAATCCGAAACAGGAATGAAATGAATGAGTCCACTTCTCTGTTCGATCAAATGGCCATTTAAACTGAACCTCAAATATGGCAAAATGTTTAGTGTAAGAAATGGTAAGCGATCCCATTCTCACATGCCACAATCACATTAACCACATGTTCAAACCATCCTCTCCAAATCTGTTCAATCTTCATAACAGACCTCAAAAAGAACAGTCTAACAACACACAGCAGAGAAGTTCACTGCTCTGGTTATGGTGGGTGAAATGTTTACTATATATATATATATATATAGGCCCTATATAGACATATACACCATAGTTACCTCAGAATAATGCTGGTACTGTCAACAAGTTAAAAGGCCCAGCTAGAAGACTACTATTATATATTAAAAATGGGTCTAAACAGGGTCAGAAATTAATGGGGAAAAAATGCCCCCAAAATCTAAAAAAATATAGAAAAATATATTTCCATCTAATTAATCAGTTTGATAATTTATGAATCTGAAGTGAAATTCATTTATGTTATTTAAGAACTTGATATAAAAAGATGAAACAGACTGAGTTATGGTTAGAAAAAGATGCCCCTGAAAATGAATTCCAATTTTCCTTAATGGAAATATTCTTACACTGGTCAAAACTAGGGGTGGGCGATATGACCAAAATTCTAAATCATGGTGCAAGTAATTTTATATTGTGTAACGGTATATATCATAATATAGTTTTTTTTTTTTCCTTTAGGAAAATAAGCAAAACATATTTTTTAAAGTTTTGGTTGATAAAGATATACATGAAGATAGGCATACATTGCATTCAGAAAGTATTCAGACCCCTTCAGTTTTTTAGCCTTATACTAAAATGCTTAAAAATAAAACAATCACATCAATCTACACTCCGTAAGCCATAATGACAAAGAAAAATTTTTTTTTTTAGAAATTAGCAAATTTATTACAATAAAAATGGGGGGCCTGGGTAGCTCAGCGAGTAAAGGCGCTGACTACCACCCCTGGAGTCGCGAGTCAAATCCAGGGTGTGCTGAGTGACTCCAGCCAGGTCTCTGAAGCAAACAAATTGGCCCGTTTGCTAGGGATGGTGGAGTCACATTAGGTAACCTCCTCGTGGTCGCTATAATGTGGTTCTTGCTCTCAGTGGGGCTCATGGGGAGTTGTGCGTGGATGCCGCGGAGAATAACGTGAAGCCTCCACATCCGCTATGTCTCCGTGGTAACACACTCAACAAGCCACGTGATAAGATGCGCAGATTGACGGTCTCAGACGTGGAGGCAATTGAGATTCGTCCTCCGACATTGAGTGCATTGGGAATTGGGCATTCCAAATTCCAAAGAAAATGTAATATCACACTGACATAAGTGTTCTGTCCCTCTGCTATGACACTTGAAATTGAGCTCAGGTGCATCCAATTTCTCTGGATCATCTTTCAAACGTTTCTACAATTTGATTGGAGACCACCTGCGACAAATTCAATTGACTGGACATGATTTGAAAAGGCACGCACCTATCTATATAAGGTCTTACAGCTGAAGATGCATATTGTGCACAGATTTGGGGAAGGCTACAAAAAAAAAAAAAAAAAAAAGTGGTTTCTATGGTCTGATTAAATGAAGATTGAACTGTTTGGCCTCAATTCCAAGCGTCATTTCTGGATGAAACTAGGCACCAATAATGACCTGCTCAACACCATCCCAACGGTGAAGCATGGTGATGGTAGCATCATGTTGTGGGGGTGCTTTTCAGCAGCAGGTCCAGAGCGCTCAGGACCTCAGACTGGGCCGAAGGTTCACTTTACAACAGGAAAATGACCCTAAGCACACAGCCAAGACAATGCAAGAATGGCTTAGGGACAATTTTGTGAATGTCCTTGAGTGGCCCAGCCAGAGTCTGGACCCAATCAAACATCTCTGGAGAGACCTGAAAATGGCTGTCCACCGACGGTCCCCATCCAACCAGACAGAGCTTGAGTTGATCTGCAGAGAAGAATGGTAGAAAATCCCCAAATCCAGGTGTGTAAATCTTGTTTCATCATATCCAAAAAGACTTGAGGCTGTAATTGCTGCCAAAGGTGCTTCAACTAAGAGTTAAGTGTCTGAATAATTGTCAATTTGATATTTAAGTTTTTTCTTTTTAATATATTTACAGTTATCAAAAATCTAGTTTTTGCAGATTGATGTGAAAAAAATAAATAAAGCATTTTAGCATAAGGCTGCAACATAAAATTTAAAAAAAAATTAAGCGGTCTGAATACTTTCTGAATGCACTGTATATTTACATCAATAGGCCTATATTTACATCTATTTGATGAAAAGTGATTCAAAAACTTCTGACAAAATAATGAAAGTTTCTTTTTTTATTTAAAACGACATCCAAAGTAGCCTAATGTTACACCTGTTGTGTCCACTGCAATGAAAAAACTCTCAATCAATAAATAATCATTAAAATATGAATTGGTCCATTTAATTTTTTAAGCATAATTTTTCAATTCAAGCAACAAGAAAAGATTAAAAAAAAGAAAAAAAGAGAGGCTTCTCTGCCATTGAACATCAGCATTTTTTTAAATTATTATTCTAGAGCAAACCCCTCCATCAATTATTTGTTTTAATTTAGCCTTTCAATAGACCTTTTAGACCAATAGACATCTTTCACAGACTGTGATGATGCGTTCCGACTTATTAAGTGTAAATCTCACAAAAAATGGAAATACTGAATGTAAATGTATAACATTATGCTCTGTATTATAATACTCTGGAATTAGTTTTAAAAAATGAATTACCACAGCTGTGAGGGGGTTTCTATTACAGCTGCTGAGACAGTGACAGTAAATTTGGCATCTTCTCTCATCGTCTTAATCCACCGCTCTCTATTCATTTCCTCTTCTGGTCATTCAAACGTAAGAGGGGATTTTTAAGAGCAAATGGGTAAGTGAAAAAATATTTTGCTGTGAGATTAGGTTTTAAACATTTACTTCAGCGTTTCAAAACCCGGAGTGTGAAAAAGGTCGATGGACACTGCAAACCTTTTTGGCAAATATATAACCTACTAGATATATGGTTGACTAATGTGCCAATTATTTAATAATTCCTGAGGGAATTTACTCAGTGCAATTGTGGTGAGAAGAATATAATCTCGGAATGCTATTCTGAGATGCGGGTTAGCGCTGTTTTGGCAGCACGAGGGGTACCTACACAATATTAGGCAGGTGGTTTTAATGTTGTGGCTGATTGCTGTAAAATAAGCCAAATCGCATTGTGTAATTTTGAGTAATTCAGTCATTGAATTAAATACTTTATAAGTGAAAACTTCTTCATCTTATATAATTGTATTTTTATTTTGAACTTGACAAACATAAAGTAAAGAAAAATGCCACATTTCAGTCTGATGATGAGCACCAATTTTCTTCTTTTTATTCTTCTTATTGTTGTTATTATTGCTATAACTTCCCTCGAGAATCTGCCCGTCCAGCCCAACATAACACTGACTTGAACATTGGCATGAGTTGAAGGCAGGACTATCTGTTTGTTCAATCAACAGCAGACAGGGTATTCGGAAAGCTGTTTTGAAAACAATGTTTATATTTGCTATTCCATTCTGGGTGCTCGTGGTGCAGAACGTACACACTTCAGTTTTAACAACTTGCTTATTCTGAAAACAATTGCGAGCTAGAGGTTAAAATGGTTAAAATGGTCTTGATATTGATAACTCTGGGTAATTTGTGTTTGAAAATGTGTTAATGTGTGCGAAACATCTGGAAAAAGAGCATTAGAGAGCAGAGAGGGCTATAGTAGAGAGAAATCACTAATAATGAGCATTCAGTGACAAAACAAGGACACAGAAACCACACACAGCACAGCTCTGAAGTGAAATGAAGCTTGTTGATACCACTATAATCCTACATGCCAGTATCAACAGTGTGATATTCTTGTCAATCTACATGTTATAATCCTACACATGATGAATGTGCATTATTGACTCAAGGATTTAACGTGATATAAATGGAAAGTGTAAGGTTTAGAGGGGAACACGAAGCACTAAAATACCAAAAAAAAGCTCTTTTCAATTCAGGTGCTGTTCGATGTGGAGGTCACACTGACTACTATCTAAAGGGTAGATTATATTAAGTAAAGAACTCACAGTATCTGGATGAGAACATACCTTGCTTCCCTCTGACATCTGCTCCTGCGATTGCAAGTGACCCAAAAAAACATTGTTTAAAATCCTAATCAGAAAGCTGGGGTTGGCTGAAACGAACCACTGGCTCTCCATGTTTGGGACTCACAAGTCCCAGAATTCAGAAGTTTACATACACCTTAAACTACATTTAATTGTAGAAAATATTCCCTGTCTTAGTTCAGTTGGGATCACTATTTTAAGAATGTGAAATGTCAGAACAATAGTAGAGATAATTATTTATTTTAGCTTTTATTTCTTTCATCACATTTCCAGTTAGTCAGAAGTTGACATACACTTTGTTAGCATTTGGTAGCATTGCCTTTAAATTGTTAACTTGCCTTCCACAAGCTTCTCACAATAATTTGCTGGAATTTTGGCCCATTCCTCCAGACAGAACTGGTGTAACTGAGTCAGGCTTGTAGGCCTCCTTGCTCGCACACTCTTGTCAGTTCTGCCCATAAATTTGGTTTGAGGTCAGGACTTTGTGACGGCCACTCCAATACCTTGACTTTGTTGTCCTTAAGCCATTTTGCCACAACTGTTGAGGTATGCTTGGGGTCATTGTCCATTTGGAGCTTTAACTTCCTGGGTGATGTCTTGAGATGTTGCTTTCAATATATCCACATAATTTCCCTTCCTCATGATGCCATCTATTTTGTTAAGGGCACCATTCCCTCCTGCAGTAAAGCACCCCCACAGCATGATGCTTCATGGTTGGGCCAAACAGTTAAATTTTATTTCATTATATCAGAGGAGATTTCTCCAAAAAGTAAGATCTTTGTCCACATGTGCACTTACAAACTGTATTCTGGCTTTTTTTAAATGGTGGTTTTGGAGCAGTGTTTTCTTCCTTGCTAAGCAGCCATTCAGGTTATGTCAAAAAAGGGCTTGTTTTACTGTGGATATATATACTTGTCTACCGGTTTCCTCCAGCATCTACACAAGGTCCTTTGCTGTTGTTCTGGGATTGATTTGCACTTTTTGCACCAAACTACATTCATCTCTAGGAGACAGAATGAGTCTCCTTCCTGAGCGGTATGATGGCTGCATGGTAACATGGTGTTTATACGTGCGTACTATTGTTTGTACGGATGAACATGGTACCTTCAGGCTTTTGGAAATTGCTCTCAAGGATGAACCAGACTTGTGGAGGTCCAAACATTTTTTTCTGTAGTTTTGGCTGATTTCTTTTGATTTTCCCATGATGTCAAACAAAAAGGCACTGCGTTTGAACTGAAGGTAGGCCTTAAATAACATCCACATGTTCACCTCCAATTCAGTACACCTCAGAAGCTAATTGACTAATTGTCTAAAGGCTTGACCTAATTTTCTGGAGTTTTCCAAGCTGTTTAAAAGCACAGTTAACATAGTGTATGTAAACTTCTGACATACTGAAATTGTGATATAGTAATTTAAAATTAAAACAATCTGTTTGTAAACAATTGTTGAAAAAATTACTTGAGTCATGCACAAAGATGTCCTAAACGACTTGCCAAATCTATAGTTTCTAAATCTGTGGAATGGTTAAAAAATTTGTTTTAATGATTTCAACCTAATTGTATGCAAACTTCTCACTTCAACTGTACATACATATTGAGAACAACGTTCCAGGTTCAATACAAGTTAAATGAACAGTTTAGCCAAAAATGAAATGAAATTCTCTTATAATCTACTCACCCTCATGCCCTCCCAAATGTGTATGACTTTCTTTCTGCTACAGAACACAAATTAAGATTTTTAAAAGAATATTTCAGCTCTGTAGGTCCATACAATGCAAGTGAATGGGTGCCAACTTATTGGCATTCCAAAAATCACAAAGGCAGCATAAAAGTAATTCAAAAGACTCCAGTGGTTAAATCCATATCTTCTGAAGTGATATGATAGGTGTGGGTGAAAAACAGATCAATATGTTTCACATTCTTCATGTCAAAGAATGTGAAAGTTAGTGCAGCCTGACTGAGCAGGGAGGAGAATTCATAGTAAAAATGGACTTAAATATTGATCTGTTTCTCACCCACACCTATCATATCACTTCAGAAGACACTGATTGAACCAGTTGAGTCAAATGGATTACTTTTATGCTGACTTGTGTGATTTTTGGAGCTTCAAAATTATGGACACCATTCACTTGCATTGTATGGACCAAAAGACCTGAGAAATTCTTCTTAAAATCTTCTTTTGTGTTCTGCTGAACAAAGAAAGCCATTTTGAAAGAATTTTCAATTTTGGGTGAAGTATTCATTTCAGCATTTTGTTGATTTCCACAAAAAAATAATTCACAAAAAAACACTCCTCTTTTTATTTAAAAAAAGCAAAAATCTCTGTTACGATAAGACACTTACAATGGAAGTGAAGGGGCCAGTCGAAAAAGATTAAAATACACAGTTTCAAAAGTATAGCCACAAGCTGTAAACATTATGTGTGTTAACATGATTTTAGTCTGATACAATCTCTGTTCAACATGATTTTTACACTGATAAGTTTACTAAGTGATTTAAACACAATATGATCATGTTAACGTGTACAATGTTTGCATCCCCTGGCTTTACTTTTGAAACAATGTTTATGGACTGGCACCATTCTCTTCCATTGTAAGTCACTTACTGAATGCTGTCGATTCAGATTAACATGTATTCAACCCGGAACATTCCTTTAACCTGCACTGCTATGTACGTAGATATATTCATACAAAGTGCTGTTTTCACATATTTAGCAATTTTCCATGCAAGTCAAGTTTTGGTGTTTTTTGTTTGTTTTTGTTTTTTTTTATAAAACCCCCATAAATGAGAGATAAAGCCTGGGACTGGCATGTATAGGCTGAGGGGTATGTACAGTGGGTACGGAAAGTATTCAGACCCCCTTAAATTTTTCACTCTTTGTTATATTGCAGCCATTTGCTAAAATCATTTAAGTTCATTTTTTGTCCTCATTATTGTACACACAGCACCCCATATTGACAGAAAAACACAGAATTGTTGACATTTTTGCACATTTATAAAAATAAAAAAAACTGAAATATCACATGGTCCTAAGTATTCAGACCCTTTGTTCAGTATTTAGTAGAAGCACCCTTTTGATCTAATACAGCCATGAGTCTTTTTGGGAAAGATGCAACAAGTTTTTCACATCTGGATTTGGGTATCCTCTGCCATTCCTCCTTGCAGATCCTCTCCAGTTCTGTCAGGTTGGATGGTAAACGTTGGTGGACAGCCATTTTCAGGTCTCTCCAGAGATGCTCAATTGGGTTTAAGTCAGGGCTCTGGCTGGGCCATTCAAGAACAGTCACGGAGTTGCTGTGAAGTCACTCCTTCGTTATTTTAGCGGTGTGCTTAGGGTCATTGTCTTGTTGGAAGGTGAACCTTCGGCCCAGTCTGAGGTCCAGAGCACTCTGGAGAAGGTTTTCGTCCAGGATATCCCTGTACTTGGCCACATTCATCTTTCCCTCGATTGCAACCAGTCGTCCTGTCCCTGCAGCTGAAAAATACCCCCACAGCATGATGCTGCCACCACCATGCTTCACTGTTGAGACTGTATTGGACAGGTGATGAGCAGTGCCTGGTTTTCTCCACACATACCGCTTAGAATTAAGGCCAAAAAGTTCTATCTTGGTCTCATCAGACCAGAAAATCTTATTTATCACCATCTTGGAGTCCTTCAGGTGTTTTTTCATGTGTCTTGCACTGAGGAGAGGCTTCTGTCGGGCCACTCTGCCATAAAGCCCCGACTGGTGGATGGCTGCAGTGATGGTTGACTTACTACAACTTTCTCCCATCTCCCGACTGCATCTCTGGAGCTCAGCCACAGTGATCTTTGGGTTCTTCTTTACCTCTCTCACCAAGGCTCTTCTCCCCCGATAGCTCAGTTTGGCCAGACGGCCAGCTCTAGGAAGGGTTCTGGTCGTCCCAAACGTCTTCCATTTAAGGATTATGGAGGCCACTGTGCTCTTATGAACCTTCAGGGCAGCAGAAATTTTTTGTAACCTTGGCCAGATCTGTGCCTTGCCACAATTCTGTCTCTGAGCTCTTCAGGCAGTTCCTTTGACCTCATGATTCTCATTTGCTCTGACATGCACTGTGAGCTGTAAGGTCTTATATAGACAGGTGTGTGGCTTTCCTAATCAAGTCCAATCAGTATAATCAAACACAGCTAGACTCAATTGAAGGTGTAGAACCATCTCAAGGATGATCAGAAGAAATGGGCAGCACCTGAGTTAAATATATGAGTGTCACAGCAAAGGGTCTGAATACTTAGGACCATGTGATATTTCAGTTTTTCTTTTTTAATAAATGTGCCAAAATGTCAACAATTCTGTGTTTTTCTGTCAATATGGGGTGCTGTGTGTACAATAATGAGGAAAAAAAATTAACTTAAATGATTTTAGCAAATGGCTGCAATATAACAAAGAGTGAAAAATTTAAGGGGGTCTGAATACTTTCCGTACCCACTGTATATTCCTAGCTGTAAGCCATATCCCCAAAACAAACACTGCAAAACTCACACAGTAGAGGAATGTCTCTATGTGCTGGTGATGTCATGGACCCATCCAAATCTACCTTCACTATGGCCCTTTGGTGGCGGATGTTTACAGCTCAAAACACATTACCATATGTAAACGTGCTTTGTTTTTTTTTGTTTTTTGGGGGGATAAACAAAAAAACCAAGCAAACATGCCCTATTGACAGACTAAAGAGGTAATTTGTCAACAATGTAGCTAACATAATACTGTTTAAAATGGTTATTGTGAAAGTACGCCTATTGTTTCACTAACTACTTTAATAGTAGTAATATTCAGTTATTAATAAGCTAGTATTTCTTTCCAAACACAGCTGTTCATGTTGAGCCAATATATTGACATGATAACATGGAGGTTGTTGCTGGCAACATAACATATCCTGATTATTACATTTAATTTATTTGTAATTGTATCATTCCTGGTATTTGGCATGTCTTTTGACAAAAATAAGAACTCTAAGCCATGTTTACCTCGGGCATTTTTCATTTAGGAAGTACATTGCCAAAAGTACATTTTGTTAAAAATAGACACGCTCTGGTTTATGTCTCACCATCTCATCGCCTGGTAGCCAGTATCCCTCCTGCTCGATCCCGGCCTTAGAGCCTTTGCAGCCCACTGTGAGGGTCTCCACCACCAGCCCGTCTTTCACTGCCAGGACTAACTGCCTGGCTGTGTCTTTAGGGTGCATCCCATACACACGACTCAAATATCTGCATCAAAACACACAGCAAAGCCATGTCACAAGGAGATCTTACCCATTTAACTTTATTACAATGGGGTTTAAAAGTCTCAGTCCACACTGAAAATCATGGGTTCAAAGTCAAATTAAAGCTGGAAGTAGTTTTAGGATTTCAAAAAATGTAAAACCAAAGAAATGCTCTGCTAATATTATTTTCAATAAAAAATAATTATTTATATATAACCCCACTTCCGAAAAGTTTGGGAAAGTATGAAAAATGTTAATAAAAACAAAAATGAGTGATATGTCAATATTCACCCTTTGCTACAACTACATATTATATGATGTTTAACCCTGTGAATTTCATTGTTTTTTGAAAATATAGAGTAATTTCAAATCAGATGATTGCAACACGCTCCATAAAAGTTGAGACGGGCAATTTAAGACTAATAACAATCTGAGGAGTTTAAATAAGGAGATGTGAAACAGGAGATGTTAAACAGGTGAGGCAATCGTGTCATCGTATATAGAGCCTCCAAAAACAGCCTAGTCCTTCAAGAGCAAGGATTGTTCAAGACTTGTCAATTTGCCAAAAGATGCTTCAGCAAATAATCCAGCACATTGAGAAGAATGTTCCCCAAAGACAAATTGGAAGGATTATGGGCATTTCACCCTCTACAGTGCACAATATAGTTTAGATTCAAGGAATCAGGTCAAATCTCGGTGCGTAAAGGCCAAGACGAAAACCACTTCTGAATACATGTGATCTCTGATCCCTCAGATGTCACATTCTTAAAAAAAAAATCATTCACCTGTAATGGATATCATGAACATGGGTTTGGGATTACTTTAGTAAACCTTTGTTAGTCAACACCACACAGAATCCACAGATGCAAGTTAAGAATTTACTATGCAAAGCAGACATCCGGAAGCGCTGCCGACTTCTCTGGGCTTGGCCTCATCTAAGATGGAAAGTAGAACTGTGGAACTGTGTTTTTTAGTCCGATGAGTCCACATTTCAAAAAGTTTTAGAAAAACTAAGCCATTGTGTTATCCGGACCAAAGAGGAAAAGGGGCATCCAAGCTGTTATTAGCAACAGGTCCAAAAGTCAGTGTCTGTATTGGCCAGAGGTGTGTCGTGCCCATGGTATGGGTAACTCACACATCTGTGAGAACACCATAAATGCAGACAGATATGTATACATTTTAGAGCAACATATACTGCAGACCAGCACTGTCTTTTCCAGGGACGTCCCTGTATTTTCCAGCAGGACAACTTCAAACCACATAATGCCTGGTTTACAAGTGCATGGCTGTGTAAGCAGAGAGTGCGGGTGCTAGACTACCTGCATGCAGTTCTGACCATCTCCAATTGAGAATGTTTGGTGCATTATGAAGCACATTAGATGGCAAAGAAGACCCCGTACAATTGTGCAGCTAAAGACCTACATAAAGTATGAAAGGGGGAAAATTCCACTTTCTAAACTTAAACTTGTGTCTTCAATGCCCAAATGCTTAACAAGTGTTATTAGAAGAAATGGTGATGTTTCACAGTGGTAAACACTTGACAGTCCCAAATTTTGTAGTGTGTTGCAATCATCTGATTTGAAATGACTGTAGATAAAAAAATTAAAAAAACACATTCAAGGAAACACATCATATAACGTTTAGTTGCAGTGCTTTCAATATAGCAAAGGGTGAATATAATTGACAAATCACTCCTTTTTGTTTTTATTAGCATTTTTCATACTGTCCCAACTTTTTCGGAATTGGGCTTGTGTGTGTGTGTGTGTATATATATATATTACACACACACACACACACACACACACACACACACACACACACACACACACACACACACACTGTATATATCAAATTAGAATAGTGCAAAATAGAAGTAATTACAACAGTGGACTTTTGAATGGCACTATATAAATACAGTAATCATATTGAAAACATATCTAATAGAGCGTCCAATCAATGATCTAGATATAAGCGTTGGGAAAAAAAATGCTGTTTACTTTGAGATTCTGTCCATGTTTGCGATCTGTTTCTGATTGCGAATGACTTCGATGGCTGACCAGACATATTGAACCACTTTGGGGTCCGCTTGCCTCTTCTTCAACACCCGTGACATTGTGGTCAGATCCAACCTGTAACGAATGAAGAGACCAGCTATAAACTCAAGTATTCTAAAACAAAAACAAATGCTTGAACTGCATTTCATGCTACCCACAATAAACAAACCACAGGCTGAAAAGCTTAGGTGCAAGCAGATCAAGCAGCAAAATGCAAATATTTGTTAGGTCTTGGCAGTGAGTTCAAATTGCACACCAGTTCTGTATTATCTGAACCATCGGTCCATCATTGTGTGGACAAACAATTCTACCCTACAACGGCAAAACGCAGTAACCACACCAATGCTAAAACTGAGAAAAATGCTTAAATAATATACAAAATACTTCAGATAAGCAAATTGAAATATATTGCATTATTGTGGCAGACAAGTAAAGCATTTATTATAAAATTTAAAAAAGTGACTAAAAATCAATATATTGTTTGTTTTATTTCCATCACACAACAAAAGCCTAACACTGGCCTACAGCAATCCATTTTACGATTTAGTTAGTTAATCTGCCCTGCTTTAACAGGATGTGTTCGTGAATTCCATCTGCAGCATTTTTTAATGATAAGTGTCTACATACAATTTTTGGAGCATCTCATTGGTTTTCAGCGTCATAAAGAGCGCGTTTTAGAATTTCTGGGATGATAACGATAGCCAATAACAAACAGCTCATTGTTGCTGATACCGATAACCAATATATATATATATAAAATAATAATAATAAAAAGGTTTTACATTTTCATCCTTCAACCTGGAACTGCTTGCTAATTCATTAAAATCTTCTCATTTTAAAATAGGTGTCATTCAAAATGGAATTGGGACTGCTATTTAAGGTTTGATGGATGTAATATGAACCATAAATGTGCCTATATTACAGATGTATGCTGATTTAAATGAGAAATAAATAATAATGCACTTGCATAAATGATGGCGCTCATTTATGTAGGTTAGTCTGGGCACTTGCTCACAGAGAGAGAATAATTAACTTCTAACAGCTGTAATAATGCATTAAACCAAAATGAGGCGATAAACTGCTTGTAACATATATTAAACAACAAAACAAACCCTAATCTGTATACATGGTGTATTATTAGTGCTGGCATCCGGACTACAAGTGCAGCGGTGGTTTGTGTGTGTTATGAATGTGCGTGCTTGTGCTTATGTCTCATTCACATTGTGCTATTTCCCACATTCTGTTTGTTTCATGAATAATAAATGATTACGATAGCCCCCATGTTCCATACATACATGTTTTTGTCACGTTTTATTTATTGCCTCATGAAACAAACAGAATACAGGAACTGCCATTGTTACTCACAGCAGATGACTAAAACCAGCTCTAAAACAACATAACAAGGTGCAGAGATGTTGAAATAATTAAATAATCCCCACAGAGTAACATAAGCTTGGCTCTTACTCATACAGACACGCTGTGTATTTGCACGCGCACTGTCACTTGAGACTCCCTACGGTTATCGGGCAATTACATATCGGCTGCCCATATATCATGCATCCCTACGCTGAATCAAGTTAAAAGCAGTTTGAAACGTTAAATATTGCGACCCATCCCTACATTTGATTGTGTTTTGTCCAGCTGTCAAAAATAGTTTTTCCGAGCCGTATCGGCAGGGGGCAGTCAGCACGCATCAACAAGTCAAGTGGTTTTTATTGTCGTTTCAACCATATACAGTTATTACAGTACACAGCAAAACGAGACAACATTCCTCCAGGACCATGGTGCTACATAAAAACAACAAAGGACCAACACAGGACCAACAATGCAGCCACAGAATGAAAGTTGGTCCTGTGTGACCAACTTTCATTCTGTGGCTGCATTTGTTGATGCGTGCTGACTGCCCCCTGTCGATACAGCTCGAAAAAACTAAGTGTAATTCAAGCACGAAATGCTATGATAACTGGCAATGTACTTTCATTATGGAATAAATGTATGGGTCAGGGGGCATAAATAATTTCCTTTTAATTCATAATTCTTTTGCACATAATTTTTTATATTCTTATTAAATCACAAATTAACGCATTAAGTCAACAGCCCTAAACAATGTGTAGTTACTGTGTCCTTTGCATGGCAGAACTGTCTTCCTTTTGCTAAATGGTGCCAAAGTGTAATGCACCATAATGAGGTAATCCACACCTAAACCAGACTAATCTTACAATAACATTCTGACAGATGACAGTTGTCAACCGAATTTATATTTTTGTGTAACCATTTTTGTTGAGGAAGACAAAGCCTTGTTGAATAAAGTAGACTGTGTCGTTTCCAGGAAAGGGTTATTGTTTATCACTCCATAACAAGAAGACGTTGAGTTCATACACTAGACCGTTTTTATATGACTGTTGACCACAGTCCATCTGTTAATTTGAGCAGTCAACAGAATCTGACAGTCTTGAATATGGTGTGCAAGTCTTTATACGCACATACGTATTCACTCTCTGCTCTGTTTATAGCACTATAAAGCATTCTTACCGCTAACCACCCTTAAAGCAAGAGCAGAAATTGTTGTAGGCTCTTTTAGCAGGCTATCGAATAAAAACAGTCCAGATTAAACATTAAGCTTTAGCCATTCTAAACCACTTTGAAACAGAGCTGTTAATGTCAAAGAATACAGAGGAAAGGAATGAAAAAAGTAATCTAGCACCTTTCATCAACATTACAGATTATGTTGAGAATAGCATAGATGTACACCGCCTAAAACCTTTCTTTAGCTTTTACTCTGTACCTACAAAAGCCTGCAGTATTTTCAGGCTCTATGTGTAGAAAACATCTCAATTGAGACAGCATTTGAGACATTTTATTGATTACCACAAAAAACAATGTTTTTTTTACAAAAAGCTTTTACAGTAACGGAGTGACTATTTGGACTAGGTGCCAAACAATATTCTGGTGGACAAACTGCGCATCAAGCATCAATGTGTACATGTGCATTTTTCATGTGGACGACCCAGGTTTGAATCAGCATTTTGTCCCTCTTTATAACCACTTAATATTTCCTTTCATACTACTTACTATAATAAATAAAAATTAATATAAAGACTGATTTCCTCGCAGTGATTTGCTCACGGTGAAGGTCGGGGAGTTGAAACAATGGTTTGATCTGGGTAAAAATATGTATTGTATTACAATAGTAACATTTTTGTAACTATGTTTTTTGGCTGACGCCATAGTTTTAATGCAATTCACCATGGTGTTCCCACAGTAATATAGTAACCATGTTTAATTTTGTGTTTACTATGATTTTACTACAAAATACCATGGTGTTTTCTTTTGTTTGTTTTTGTTAGGTGAAGGTTAGGGAGTGTATGGTCTATGTGGGACACTAGAAAAGCACAATAAACACACTGCAATGATGCCCTATAGTGTAGTTTTTTATTTAAGGATGAAAACAGTATCTGCCACAGGGCACAACTAGCATCTAACAGTATTTGCACTTAGTGCAAAGAAGATGCTTTATGTTGCTATTTACACTTAGGGTACATAACTTATATAATTATTTGCACTCAGTCCAAATAGCCTCTGCCTTGCAGTAAAGCACTTCCAATGGGGATAAACAGGGCCAGTACATAAAAGACCAAATAAAATAAAACTAAATAAAAGCATATCATGTTATCTTCTTAACATGATTATAGTGCGATAAAAAGCATTTACCGGGAAAACAATGTTTATAGGCATAACGTTTTCATGACAACAAAGTTTTAATATTGGATTTGACATGGTTAGTAAGCGATTTTATCACAGTAAAATCATGTTAACAAGAATAATGTTTACATCACGTGACAACATTTTTAAAACGGTGTACATTTTAATGTTAATGGACTGACCCCTGTCATTTCCATTGTAAGTGCCTTACTGTAACCAAGATGCTTTTTGGTAAATAAACGAGGGACAAGTAGAAATAATTTGAGGTAATCAACATTATGCCTCTTGTTTTGATCTGGAACATTCCTTTAATCTAACCACTTGTTTGCTGAGAAGCAAGTTAGCTGATTTTGTTATGATATGTGGAAATAAAACAGAAGGATATGACAATAAAATTCCTATTTTACAACTATTTTGATGTGAACAGCAAAACGATGATCGCTTTATTGCGCAATAGGCAGAAAGGATGGGGAACGAGTGCTTCCTTATCGAACGTTACCACAGTAACATACATTTTAGTAACAACTGTAACAGTGTGAGCAAAACTGACATTCTAACGTACCAAAAAAACATTTGCCAGTAATTTTTAAAACCCCATTAGACGGCTACTGTATCGACAAACCGCTCGTGTGATCAAACCTCGAGTGCTGGAATGTACAGTAGGCTACGTGCGGATCGGAGCAAACAGCATTACATTAACGAACAGATTCAAGCCAATGCTATTTCTGAAAGTATGATGATTTTAATGGCTGTCTGTCTAATTATTAGTGACATGAATCAAAACCAGCTCGCGCTGACGGCCACATTGCCAGAAAGAAACAACAAACGGGTGTCTACGAGTAATAAAACTATAAACATGAGGATGTCGTAAACATGCCAGCTGTTTCTGACACCTGTACGCAACGTTTCATCTAGTCAAAACGCAAAGATCCACCAATTATAACCTGATTAAATTGCAAATGGAGGAAACCCCTTCATCGATGCCTACACATTCTTGTTGGTTAGCGAGCTACATGGACGCCATGTTGATATCCCTCCCTCGCTTCTAGACAAAACCAACCAGTTGAGAGTGGATTTTTTTGTTCCCCTTTGCTACTAATGTCAGCAAATCGACCCGGTTTGTGCATATACTTACCGCTGAACGACAGCTGATTAAACGTCTCGCCGTTTAGTCTCACTTTCGGCTGTAACGCAGTGGAGCTTACATTTGTGTTTCCGGAGTTAAATGTCAGAATTATGGTTGGATGGAAGAACCCGGCCTCAGTTGAGCACTGGGAGGGGGTAAAAACACACTCGCACAGACTAATACACATACACACGCAAGCTGTGGGAGAACTCTAGTGGCAGCACAGAGAAGTTGCGTGCTTTGGTTCGCACGTCTCACCTAGAAATTTACACCGATCAGCCACAACATTAAAACCACCTGTCTAATATTTTGTAGGCCCTCTCTTGCCGCCAAAACAGCCAGCACTATTCTTCTCACCACAGTTTTACAGAGCGGTTATCTGAGTTACTGAAGACTTGTGCGGCCATTCTCTGTTGACCTATCTCATCAACAAGGCATTTGCATCTACAGAACTGCCCCTCATGGGATGTTTTTTTGTTTTTAGCACCATTCTGAGTAAATTATAGAGACTGTTCTGTGTGAAAATCTCAGGAGATCAGCAGTTACAGAAATACTCAAACCAGCCCGTCTGGCACCAACAATCATGCCACGATACAAATCACTGAGATGATTGTTTCTCCCTATTCTGATGGTTGATGTGAACGTTAATTGAAGCTCCTGACCCATTTCTGCATGGTTTTATGCACTGCTGACAAACCATTGGCTGATTAGATAATCACATAATTTTTGGTGCCAGACAGGTTTGTTTTTTCATTGCTTATTTTCTTCTTATACTGTATATGAAATATGTTGTGGACAATATGTTGTGTAAGTAATGCTTAATAATAAAGGCTCACTATTATTGCATTGTTATTTAACCAGTGTCAAATAAGTATGTTGTTTAATTTGCCATATAGCCTATCTGGAGGGATTTTTTATTGAATATTTGTTATTTTATTTTATTTTACCATTAATGGCACCTTTCATTTTTATTGGTACTCTTTGTTATAATTAATGTAATTGTTTTGTTTTATTTTTAGATTGTGTTGATGTTTTGGTGATGTTGTATATAAACACAACCATGTAATCTGAAAAAATAAATCTAAATAAAATTGAATTTAATAGAATCTAAATGTTGTAACTGCACAGAAGCTTTTTCAGCAGATGGCGCTAAACTGACGTATATAGATTGACACCACATTCATGAATACTGGTGGAGGAGGCAGAACATACCTCACCAGTGACTCCACTGGTAAATAAATATTTCAACTAATAATTAAAATTCTCTCATCATTAACTCACCCTCATGCCATCCCAGATGTGTATGGCTTTCTTTCATCTGCAGAACACAATGAAGATATTTAGAAGAATATCTCAGCTCTGTAGGTCCTCACAATGTAAGTGAATGGTGAACAAAATTGTGAAACTCCAAAAAGCATATTAAGGCAGACTAAAAGTAAGCCATATGCCTGTAGTGGTTAAATCTATGTCTTTATAAGTGAAATGATAAGTGTTGTTGAGAAACAGATCAACATTTAAGTATTTTTCATTATAAATACTCCTCTCTGCCCAGTAGTTGGAAATATGCATGAAGAATACAAATTGCCAAAATCAAAAAGAAGAAAAAATTTGAAAGTGGAGAATGATAATGAAAAAAGGACTTAAACATTGATCTGTTTCTCACCCGCACATATACAATACTGCTTCTGAAGACATGGATATAAACACTGGAGTCGAATGGATTACTTTAATGCAGCCTATATGTGCTTTTGGAACATCAAACATTTGGTACCCATTCACTTTCATTGTGAGGACCTACAGAGCTGAGATATTCTTCTAAAAATCTTTGTTTGTTCAGCAGAAGGAAGAATGTCATACACATCTGGGATGTGTGAGGGTGAGTAAATGATGAGAGTATTTTCATTTTTGGGTGAACTATCCATTTAAAAAAAGCACAATGACTTGGTTAAATCATATGATATAATGAAAAATGAAATACGTAAAAAGAAATGATTGCTTCATACAACTGTTCTGTCAGGTGGAATAGTTGTTAGTGAACATTTAAAGGTGCACTTTGCAATTTTTTGTTTAACTCCTAAACACTCGAATTGTAATTTTGCAATATATGTAAGAAATCACGACCACTCACTTTAAAATGAAGACTCCAGTCATATCAGTAACCTTATAAAAGCTGTTATATTCTACATAGAGAGCGTCCACACATGGGGGCTGCCATGTTAGAGTCACATGACCAGCCGAACACTACTCGCTTAATCTCAGTAAACATCATGTTATTTGACACTTTCACTCATTAATTAAAGTAATCATGGCTGAATGGGAATACTACATTTCTACAATGGCACCTGAAACTGAAAACTAGTGATTTTAAATGAGCTGCATCCAAGCCGTTATGTGTCAGTGTACAAGATGTCACAAAGAAAAAGTTACTTAGTGCACTTTTGACTCTTACTCATTCTTACTCTCTCTATTCTTTTTGGTCTTTACAAGGTACAGCTGTCAGGCACTAATATTTCATTCCATGAATAAAACATAAATAGAATGATTTCAGTTCCGGTATTTACAAACGTATGTCATAACAGTATGACAAAGTGGAGAGAGGACTTGGGCAGTGATTGGAGACAAAGAACTGGAAAATTGCCATGAAAAAGTCCTTTTGCCACAGTGTCAGATATTTGCATTTGGATTTGGGAATCATAAAAATGTTAGGTATTTAGCTATTTTACCATACAGGCAACCCTTATGAGGACTGGATCGCCCTGAACCTAAAAGTTCACAGTTTTCTGTGAGGTCTTTGGTAGACAAATGTATTTGGATCTGAATGTGCTTAAATTTTTCCCCACTTTCTTGGGACAACAAACTATTCAAAAGTCTAAACACATTTCAAGTTTTGACCAAATGTTTGCATGTTGCAAAGATTATTCTTGTAATGTCTGCTTGATATGTCCTTATTGCAAGAAAGAATTTACCAAGAACGGGAATGCTCAGAAGACACCAAATATTTTCATTCCCTATGTAAACATCCCTATGCAGGTCACATTTTTGTTACATGCAAAGACTCGTTTTTATTTTAGAGACTAATTTATTACTATCCAGTGGATTCATCCAACAGAAGTTGCATTTTTCAATTTTTTTTGCACTCATTCCCTGTTCCTGTTGCTTGGTACTCCAGGTGGGACACAAAGTGAGACACTGTCCAGAGACTGACTTCAGTTTTATCCTTACAAATACAGAGTTAATGATTATGATGAAATGCCTTCTTACTTTGAGAAAGTTGCACATATAGGACAGCTTATACATAAGTTACCAACCATGTGTTACCAAGCAACCAGACAGATTTCAGTTCCATCAATGCAAAATATTAAGCAAAAAAATATTTAATGTCGCAGCTACCCATAGACAAAATTTCATCATCACCACTATTGTTATCATAAGAGAACTCAATGAGCAGTGTTTGCCGGTTTGTAATAAAAGTAGCTGTTTCTCTTTTTTCTACATTCTTTAAGCTAAGAGATGTAAATGAACAATTTCTAATATAAGACACAGCCAAAAACTCAAAGGGCTTATTTAAGTGTCAGTGGCTGATGAGTGTTGTTCCTTTGGTACATTGACCTCTCAAATCCCAGAACACTCTGTTTAACATATTTCACCAGCTGTCTCTTCAAACCCCATCACATGGCTTTGCCTAAAGTCACATTACTTGACCAAGAACAAACACAATGCTTATGAATGAGGTGCGTTCTCAGAATTACAACTCAATGCTTAGAAAATATAATGATCTATTAAGTTGCTGTTTCTCTCAGCTGACACGGTGCATAAAAAGACTGAAAGTGTCATTCTAAAGGCCAGCCTTTATAATGCATTCTGCATTTGTCAGTTTTAATCAGCAATTAATCACAGTATGATCAGATATCAGATACAATAGCATACAAAATGTGAAACAAGGATTGCAATGTGAACATTCAATTCTTTGTTGTAAAGTAGTTCAATAGTAAAACTAAACAGGCACAAAAGGTTTTCATTGAAAAGGAACATTTGTCTGGAATATTTTACATGTATGTTTTAAACCAAATGTATCACTCTACTTTTTGCACTCGAGAGATGACAGGTTTTAAAAAAATGTTTGAAGGTGAGTACCTGCTCTATCAAATATAGTCATATCTGTGAACTACATGCTTTGTGTTGAGACTTAAATGCAAGTGTCTCATTGCACATATTTTTACCTACAAAACTTCCTCTTGAGGAAAGGTCAAAGTTATTTTGTTCCCTCTAGAACTCCTCTGGTCAGAAACAAGCATGCTAAATATAAACCATTTGTAATGAAAAAATTGACAATGTTGTTTGATGCACAATTGTTTGGAGTTTTCTTTATACAGTGAGAAGATTCATATTTACTGTATATATTTTGGTGCCTCTTATAGTCCAAAATATATTCACACTTATTTTAAATTGTTGCCCGGCTGTTCTTTTGTCTAGAGACTTCCAGAAAAGAAGTCTCTGTAGATCATAAGGCTTTTGGAGAGATTTCCAAAAGCCTTATGATTTCTGCTTTTCACTTCTACCCAAACGTGCAAATATGTCAATATAAATCATTTTTGTTTAGCATTATATTTACAGATGATTATACCTGTGCACTTTACCACACACTTAAAAATAAAAATATGAAAAACCTTTTGACATCCATGGAATTTTCCCAATGCACAAAAAGTGCCTTGTGGTGGAAAGCGGCTAATTAGTTTACACTATACAAAAATAAACCTCGAAAATTGTTCTTTGGGGAACCAAAAATGGTTAATCAACGGCATTGCTATAAAAAAAAACTTTTTGGAACCTTTATTTTCATTGTAGCATATAGGTGGTAAATATAGGGGTGCATATTTAGAATTCGAAACAACATTTTGCCATGCAGAATCACCCCGATTTGTGTGACCCCAAAGCAGCTAGCCAAGTCTGAATGGCAGTTCTGTTCAAATGGCAGCATAGCTGTCCAATTGCTGGCAGTGTAAGATGTGTGTAAGAGGCGCGCCAGTTGCGCATCTCTGAGCTGGAGAAGGGGTAACGCAATCTCTCCGAATGAACTGCCTCCACTCAGCTGACAGAGACGCACTCGTCCGCTCTTAGATCACTCCTTGACATCGCGCATGGATTTTGCGCGCGCTTAAGTGTTGCATTCGGACATCTTTCGCACAAGTTGCATGACTTCTCGCTCATGATACCACGGACAAGCTGGAATTTACGCAAGCGAGATGATATGCATGAGTTATCCCGATGAGTTCAGCTAGAGTGTTTAAGATTTCCGTTGAAGAAACCAGCAAGAAATGAATATGAACCTCTTGAACGGCATAGTTCTGCTCTTAGTTTGGCACGCGCACACGGTAAGTTGTCTACCTGCACCGGTGCTGTGAGATCCAGAGCAGGTGTGCTCTTCTCAGCTCATCAGTGAAGGAAATGTGTTTTAGGCTATGTTGTGCAGTTTTATACTATTATTTATATTTTTGTGTAACCTTATACTTTTTTTTGTTTCGTAGATTATTTTGTGTATTTAATAATTGTTTTACTTTTTAAATGACGCTGACAAACCTGAAATAGGACACTTAATGCCAGGTTCCCATTGTGACAACTTACCCCATATAATATGCAGCACTTGCCCCACTATTAGTCTACTTGTGTTTATTGTGTTCAGTCTTTTCCCTAGTCAATAGTGGAAATTTCAAATAGGTTTTAGTAGGCAAGACTTTAAGGTATGTGCCCATACAGAAATTACCATAAACCTATGAGATATACGGATTACTGGAGTAAAAAGTGTGACAACTGGCCCCTGTTCGCCTTTTATGCAACAAGTCAGATATTATTATTATTATTATTATTATTATTATGCAAGGTAACCTTGAATTGTGTTATTTGCAAAGTAAGCATTATGACAAAACTTTGCAGGCTAAATGTTGACTTTAAAAATGCAAATTTTCTATTCTTCTACATTCACTTTACATCACATTTAAGTATTTAGCACATGCTTTTATCCAAAGCGACCAATAAAGGAGGGGAAGCTAGCACGTTGCTATTCTGATGTCAAGAATTTTAACCTAATATAGAAACATAATAGAAGCAATACATCATTTCAAGAGTAAACCAGAGGTAGAGGGCTACAAAGGAGCACAAGTGTAAATCTAGACTCCTAAACTTTCTGTACGAAGAAAATAGGAAATAAAATTAGATTTATACTCAAAACATGTTCACTAAAATACACATATTCAGATATATTCTCTGAAAACAAGTCTTATCTTATTCAATTTTGCACCTAAAGAATATTTATCTTGTTTTAAGACTAAGATATGTTACTGACAATACTGATGAAAAAAAAAAAAAATCATTTTTGAAGTGTAAATCAATCCCAAGGTCAAGGATGAATAATTTGGATGTTGCAGCAAAAGGTCACAATACAACATAAATACAATGACATAAGCTATTTGCATTGTTTATAAGTCTTGCTGTTCATCTTGTTTTAAATAAGCCAAATCTTATCTATTCAAAAGTTCATTAATCAGTAACTTATCTTGTAGAGCACAGAGCATCTCTTTATGACCTTAATTAAAGCGCAGCACTCTGTGCCCATATGCCAGCCTCCCCAGAGGCACACATATACCATGTAGTACACAAACTCAATCTTAGTACACAACAAATGTGTATTCTGCAGACGTTACTGATGACTGTCCTTCATATGTTTCCACTCTGTCATGTATTATCATTGAGAGTGGGCTAAAACTTAAATGTTTAATACACAGCAATTTTATTTAGTTTTTACAAGATAACATGATTTATATTGCAGCAGTATTTTTTTTTCCAATTACAATGAACTATAAATATCTACAGTGTCTGCCCCCAGTCTTGTTTTATTGTGACTCATACAATATCCCTAAAACTAGGTTTTCAATCCGTGGATCAAAAGGTATCCTCAGATGTTGAAGACATATTACACAGAGATCCCATCAAAGCCCAAAGAGGGAGTTGCGTTTGGTTGTGCTCTATTAAAATTAAATCCCTGAGCAATTTCATACACTAACATTTATTTCACTACTCTGGACTTCTTGGATCTTGATGGCATTGTGTTCACTTTCTGGCCTTTTGTGAATTAGAAAAGTATGTTTTTAGATGACACCAGACCATCTCAAATGCCATAAGCGCATTGTCCAATGTGTTTCTTTTGTAGAGAAGGTTTTAACATAGAGAAAAATAGTCTTGGATATATGATAAGTGGGACAGTGGTTAATCTGGAATAACATAGTTCCAAAATCCACTGTAAAATAATCCAGAGATCCTTTTCTAATAAATACTTTATTTGAGTTATCCATATACATACTTTTTTATAATCTAATATGAGTTATAGACTCATTTTAGTCAAACTTTGTAATTGTTTATTTTTAAGCTGTTGTTGAAAACATAAGAGCAACTGCTAAAACAATGCAATAAAATCTCAGAATGCACGTGACCATGAAATGTATTTTTTATACTCCTTGAGATTGCCTAATAACGTTTTTGAGCAATGCTGTATTTTCTGGCATGAGTAATTTCAATCTGCTAACAGATGCACAACTACACTTCACTATAAACATAAGACCACACTTTCTCAGATAATCAAATGACGCTGTTTCATGGTTTCCAGCTGACCCACAGCAGTGCAGAAAGGACCACCAAAATTCAATTTCACTTTCTGCTGCATAGAGCACCTCCAGTATTTTGTGAGGGATCATTGTAGCACAAAAACACAGTGCGCAAAGCCACAAAAGAGAAAGTAAAGATGTTAGAAGTTTAGAAGATGTTAGAAGATGTCAAAAGCTTTAAAGGGAACGCTCAACCAGATAATACAAATTCTGTCTGGAATATTCAGTTTGGAACATTTTATTCTAAACCAGAATTACTTTCTTTTTTTCCATGGAACACAAAAGGAGATGTTAGGCAGAGTGTTAACCTCAGTCACCATTTACTTTCATATTGAATAAAAGTTGCAATTAAAGTGAATGGCGACTGAGGTTAACATTCTGCCTAACATCTTTTGTGTTACATGAAAGAAAGCAAGTCATGACTTTAGAGTTAATGATAACACAGTTTTGATTTTTGGGTAAACCTTCCCTTTAAACCAAATCTTTCAATTAAAAGATTGCACAAAAGAACCTCATATAGATGTAAGTGCATATGAAAGCCCTTAGTGAAGTGTTGTGGTGGTTTGTCAGCAGTTTCTCTACTGGGATGTAAACATGATTGAGCAGGAAACTGTGTCACAAATGCACAGCACAGAGCAGCATACTGTAGCAGGACGCAAACATAGAGAGACCAGAACTTGTTGTCGTAAAAGCTAAGTAGGTTTTGAGTCAAAAGTACAATTATAAGAATGACACATGCTGTATGAATTTGTGAATTCAGTCTTCTAAACTAAAATTACAGTATTATCATATTTTTGCTATTGCTTTTGGGTAAACAAGTGAAAGTCACAATGGCATGCTATCAAATAAAGGTAGATTTTAACCAAAAGGTTGAACTGTGTTCTCAGGACAATGGAATTTTAGATCCGCTATTGGGACATGTTATCACAAAAGTCAGTGTGGATTCAATAAATTATATCTTTTGTCCTGGGTAAGAACAGTGGAAAAGTTCAATAGCTTTTTGTAGCTAAGACTAAAGCTAAAGGGAATGTTCCAGGTTCTATATTTTAAGATCAATGAACAACATTTGTGGTATTATGTTGATTACCACCAAAACATTATAAAAAAATATAATAAGGCACTATATAATGGAAGTGAATGGGCCCAATCCATAAATGTTAATATACTCACTGGGAATGAATAGGTGCTATGATTTATTGGGAATGTTACTGGGAATGGACACATGTTTTATTTGATGTTTTTTTGAGCAAGATGATTATAGGAAGAGATGTGTTCATGTTTAATGTTCTGTTATATTGGTATTTAAAAACAGTGTCTGGTATGCTGGAGTTTTGGGGTTTGACATTAAGGTGAAGAATGGCGCTTGTGCTGAGGTTGAGGATGGACATTCACTTTTAATTGATACTTGATTGAAGTGCTGCTAAGATCTACAAGCAGATGCTATAAAATTAACAGCGCACAAGTTTCACTGTTCTTAAACTTGCTTACCTGGCATGTAGTAATGATTAATAAGATAAATTAATTTTGTCCTGCATAAGAACATTTATTAAATAAAACTTAGTTAATCAGCTTGAGCCAAATGAACCAAAAGACGTTAAGTTAAAACTACCATAGTACATTAATTTAACCTAATCCAACTAAATTACTTAATGACTTAATCTGAATGAAAGACATTACATTTATAGTCAAAACTTTGTAGAATTCAGTTGAGAAATGTTTTTTTTTTTTGAGCGAACCCTCACACTCGTCTGAATTATTTATCTCATTTTGACATTTTACCTGCATCCCCATCACATTCACTCAGAAAGCACCTCATCTCAAACGAATCTGTTTAACACATTTATAGCACCAGATGCTCCCATTTCAACTACAAAGCCTCTATTTTAGAATTTAGAATGCTCAATTCCCACTATTTAGTAGGTCCTCGTGGTGGCTTGGTTACTCACCTCAATCCGAATGGCGGAGGACTAGTCTCAGTTGCCTCCGCTTCTGAGACAATCAATCTGAGCATCTTCTCATGTGGCTCGTCGTGCAAGACACCGTGGAGACTCCGCATGTGGAGGCTCATGCTAGTCTCCGCGATCCATGCACAACTTACCACCTGCCCCATTGAGAGCAAGAACCCCTAATTGCATCCACAAGGAGGTTACCCCATGTGACTCTACCCTCCTTAGCAACTGGGCCAATTTGGTTGCTTAGGAGACCTGGCTGGAGTAACTCAGCAGGCCCTGGATTCGAACTCACGACTCCGGGGATGGTAGTCAGCATCAATACACACTGAGCAACCCAGGGCCCCCCTACAAAGCCTCCATTCATTTGCCAAAAAAATATTTTTGAAGAAAAAAAAAAAGAAAACGTAAACTCCCAAGAAGCAGAAGTATGTGTCAGTGATATGTGCCCATGCGACAGGCTGTCTTAAAACTGCTGCAGAGAATTAGTCTGTTTAACCAGGAAAACAACATAATTGATACACTTTTCACACAAATGTCATAAAATGCAATGGGATCTGTTTGAATTACACAACAATTCTAAATAGAAATTCTGGCTAGCACCTGAAAGTGAGATTGGGAATCTTGGTAATTCCCTAATCACAATTAAATCCATTCCCACTCAGTGGAAGCTGTGTAAATAAGGGTGAAAATGTCAAGTCTGTTTTCAACTTGACTGTAATTGCCTTCTGCCTGAGTTAATCATGGACAGCATTCATTTTGACTGTAATGTGTCTGATTAACCCCTGATACAGTCACCCACATCATTAGTGTGCATGCCGATCAATCTAGCTGTGAGATGTAAGGAAGAAAGCTCTACTTGGCTATGTATTGCTCAACTTGTAGCTCAAGATTTTGAAAGAGATAAGCAATGACAGACATGAAGAGAGGGCTCATATCCTCTTCTGATCTGGGGCTGATTTGTCTTTGTGTTTCATTTGAAAAATCTTAAGCCAATGTGACTAAGAGTTCACACGCAGCACAAACATGCACACAGTATTGTATATATAGTATACAGACACATTTGTTGCCTTACTTATGAGAAAATGTCCTTAGATAATATGACAAACTACACTGAGGACACTGCTAGGACACAACTGTGAACATAAGGATAACTGACATCCTACAACCAATAAAAATTACCCTGTGAACACATAGTGAGAAGTAATTGCAAAAACAACAACGTTAAAATTATTTCTTTGTAAATGCCACTTGGTTTGATACTTCGTTATTTGATGCAATGAAATTCATACAGTCATTAAATAATTATGTGTTCAAAAGTATCAAATACATTTTGTGGCCACTGTGAATTTTTCTAAAACCTAAGCTTTCTGAGTTATATCATCTTTCCATATTTAAAACTCACTAAAAGTGTCAACGGCCAAACAGATGAACTCTTTAACTGATGATTCATGTGATTTCATGGTTAATTCCCTTGATATTATTATAGTTCTTATAATAGAAGATTTTTTCCCATCAGTCAAAAGGGCTTTGTGAATGCTCTTTGATCATGCCGGCTTTGCGTCCAGCTGTGCTGATCTGTAACTTTGGATGCTGTCACCAGGAAACCCGTCTTAACTGAGTTCAGCACTCAGCACCTTGTATTCAGCTGAAATGTCTTCGTCACCACAAATCTCGCCTTACTTTACAAACTCATTTAACACTGCCCTTGGGATGATAAAAGTCATGCTGTTTATTTAGATCTTTAAGCTGAGAAATGCATGTTTAGGGGAATATATTTTCACGGACTGTCCATACAGAACATGATATTGCATCCATCCGTGCTGCTTTTGCAAGTGTTTTCCTATATACACACACGCTAGATGGACATTTTTGTCCGCTGTGCTGCATCTTGCTGTTTTTTTGTGTCTCGTGCAGAAGCACCAAGTTTTTAGACAACGTGTTAAGTTGTGAAGAATTTCAACTATCAATAATGCGACTCGAGAAAAAGTTTGCATCCAGGTTTTTCTTTCTTTTTTTTTTGCAGAAGGACCCCTTACTACGGAGTGATTTTTTAAATTATTACGGAGACAATTGCGGCCAATTTCTAACTACCGCTTGGTTGGAACAATGGTGTTTTTACGACCGCTCAGTCTTCATCAATCTCGTAATTACAAGCTGGAAGCTTGCCATTTTAAGAAAGCTCCGGCATGACAGTGAAACAATATGGCTGCAGCATCAACACTTAATGGTAGCTTATTCAAATTTCTGTTTGACATGGCATTATAGACAGCGTAAGTGTGGCCAAGAGCACTTTCTTTGTTGTTAAACATTTTGCAAGATCATTTCAGAGTGATTTAAGAACTACATTCACATGTGCAGATCTTTGCAGATAGTTTTGTTATTTTGCAGAGAAGATATTTTACTCATGTTTTCAGTCTGCGTGACTGTCTTTTAATGTCTAAATTTGTTCATCTTATTGTTCTTGAGAACACGTCATAAGCTATTCTTTGACAAACACTTAAGAGCTCATTTAATATTTAATAAGTTGTTTTTGTTGTCACCGTTAATATGTTTTTTGTTTTAAATAATACTGTCCATGCCCATCTATAAATGATATACATGTTCAATTTTCAATTGAAAGCTGATGTGTGTATTATTATTATTCTTAGTAGTATTATTATTAGTTTGATGTTCATATAATTTCTCCTGGTTAATATGCAGAAACAATCAGAAGTAAACCATTCGTTGGTGGATTTCTCTGAAAAGCTTAAACACTGCGGCTCTTTGGCACTTTTACCATTCCTCTGTTTGTCCTCAGCAACCCGTCCAGCTCAATACGACAATATTGGCTCAACCAATTTTATGATTTTGGGGCAGGACTAGCTGTTAGTTTGACCAACAGGAGATAAAGTGGGAGTTCAGAAAGCAGTTTGAAAACAATGTTTATTTTTGCCATTTCGTATGGTGGGGCTAGTGGCCTTGGAAATTACACACACGGACACTTTATTCCCCTTTGCAATGTTTTACTTTCATTATTATTTATAAGGCATCTCCAAGGCCTGACGCCACACTCACTCTGTCTGTGCGTGGGTTCTTTTCCCCAGTATATAGTATATCTTCATTTTTGCATTTGACTAAGATAAGAGACATTTTAAGCCTTCCATAAGGATATAATGTCAGGTTATTTGGCATTTGGATCATAAGGAAAAGTGCCAAGAAAAAACAAAATATGTAATCAACAACAGAGCTCTGCAAATGGATCAGTTTGGCATTATGAGTGTTGTCATAAAAATGAATAATTTCTGAGTCTGAGGATGTGAACCGCTCTGAGTAGAATCTCTGAGTTGTCATCTCGTAATTACTGTAATTCAGACGCAATGTGAACACAGTATAGGTCACTAGGAATAAGCATTGAATCATATTCTGTTTCCTTTGCCCCCTCAAAGGTCAACGGTAGACATCCCAACTGTCATTTTCTGTATGAGCTACAGATGGCCGAGAAGGAATGTTTGGGCATGCTGGCGGATGATCTGTCTTTGAACTCCAAAGGTATTATATTAGCATGTGTTTGTGTGTGTGTGTGTGTGTGTGTGTGTGTGTGTGTGTGTCTATGGGCACACATCTGTTACATCATGCCCATCATCTTCTAAATCCGTTTACAGTATTTGTTGGGGTTTTTGAATGTTAGCATGCATTTGCATGTCATCAGCTAATTTTTGTAAGATGTATATAGTGTTGTGTGTTTAATTGTCTATGTCATGCTCACCACAAATATTGTAATAGAAGAAATTTGAATGAGCTCTTGCCACATTAGGTTGTCCTCCTCAATCATTTACTTTTTCCTTGTTTTGATGTTTGCACAGGGGCAGATTACGACTAGCAAGGGCCCTGTGGGCAATTTTCTTTTATTGCTCAGATGTTGCTCTTTCAAAGCTCAAGAGACTTGAAATCGTAATTTAATTTAGGTTACATTTAAGTACACTTAAAAAAAGTTATTTTTTTCTATTAAAAATATCAAAACATCCTTAAAACAAGAAACAAAATTGCTGTAGAATTTGAATTACGTTTATTCTTCTACCCCATTGACATTTTTTGTCTGTCTTTTAAGCATCTAACAATATTTTGTGATATTTATGGTCAAAAGTTTCCCTCATGCATATTAAAGGAATATTTATGGTTCAATACAAGTTAAAGGAATAATTCACCCAAAAATGTTAATTCTCTCATTATTTTCTCTCATGACATTCCAGATGTGTATGGCTTTGTTTCTTGAACACAAACAAAGATTTTTAGAAGAATATATCAGCTCTGTGGTCCATATAATACAAGTGAATGGTGACCAAAACTTTGAAGCTCCAAAAGGCACAGAAAGGCAGCAAAAAAGTAATCCATAAGACTACGGTGGTTAAATCCATATCTTCAGAAGCGATATGATAGGTGTGGGTGAGAAACAGAACAATATTTAAGTCCATTTTTCTTTAAATTCTCATCCCTGACCATTTGGTGGCCATATGCATGAACAATGTGAATTGCCAAAAACACAAGAAGAAGAATGTTAAAGTGGAGATTTATAGTAAAAATATATTTAAATATTGACCTGTTTCTCACCCACACATATTATATTGGTTATGAAGACATGGATTTAACCACTTTTATGCTGCCTTTATGCCTTTTTTGAGCTTAAACTTTTGGTACCCATTCACTTGTATTATATGGACCACAGAGTTGAGATACAAGTCATACACATCTGGTATGGCATGAGGGTAAACGTAAATGATGAGAGACATTTCATGTTTTGGGTAAACTATTCCTTTAATTAATTAATGTTGACTACTAAAATAAATTTTTCAATTGTCCCTCCTTTTTTCTTTTTTTTAATCTCCTTTTCTCTTAAATTGGAATGCCCAATTACCACTACTGGGATGGTGTGGTTACTCACCTCAATCCGGGTGGCGGAGGACAAGTTTCAGTTGCCTCCACTTCTGAGACAGTCAATTCGTGGATCTTATCACGTGGCTCATCGTTCCTGACACCGCGGAGACTCACAGCATGTGGAGGCTCATGCTACTCTCCATGATCCACACACATCTTACCATTGAGAGTGAGAACTACTAATCACAACCACAAGGAATTTACCCAATGTGACTCTACCCTCCCTTGCAACCGCGCCAATTTGTTTGCTTTGGAGACCTAGCTAGAGTCACTCGTCATGCCCTGGATTTCGCATTTGAATTTTCTTTAAAAAAAAATTTAATCTGGGTTAATGAACAATTGATGTGAATGGTCCCAATCTGTAAACATTAAAATACTCACTTTTTTAAAAGTATAGCCAAAAGACATAAACAATATGCATGTTACATGATTTTAGTGTGATCAAATCCCTTACTAACCTTATCTGTGCGGTAATGTCCAATTTTTCAACTTCGATACCACTATGAAGTAACGGCATAAACCCTAAAACACTCAAATGACCGTATTGTAAGTGCTGCAAAGTAATCTTGATTTCTACTTTTTTTTTAAAGGAGGAATGAGTAGAATTTATTATTATTATTTTTATTATTATTTAAATAGTTATTATTATTTATTTTTGTGGTAGTCAACATTATGCCACAAATGCTCTCAGTTGAGTTTAACTTGTATTGGCCATGGAACATTCCTTTAAACAGGATCCCATGCTCTTAAACTGTCTGATCTTCATCCATAGTTCATCTTAGTTTTATGATGTAAGATCTCAGATCATATATTTAAGCTTTTAACAACCCAGATGTTTTATTGCAATGACTCGGTAATAGGGATTCTTATATTTAAAAGGACGTTTGAATTTCCTTCTGCTTTTAAATGTTTCCCAGCCCCTGTCAACTCTGTTCATTAGTCGTAATCATTAAACCCATGGTCAATAACAATGACGGACAGTATTTGGCTTTACTTTCCTCCTTACAAGGATTAATCTTGATTTACATGACAATTCCACTGTTAAACAACTAACAACTTTGTGACTTCAACTAAGTCTAAAAACAAAAGAAGCAAAACTCAGTTAATCTACCTAATATGCAATTATAAACAACATTGCATTTCTTTTCATGTTTGTCTCCCATTATTCTTTATTATGGAGCATGTTGATTTACATCCACTTCTGAAGGAAATCAAGAGTGAAGTGTGGGAACAACACAGCTTTGCATGCATTTGCGATGACAGCAGTGTGTTTTCCATCAAGCACCAATAGGGAAATGTTCAATTAATGGTCATTATTTGGAAGTAAATAATACACAAAGGTCTTGACCATTTGTAAGGGTGAAATGAGTAATCAGTCCTTCTGGAGATGATTTTAAAAAAAAAACCTAGAAAAGAGTTTGGTCAACTTAATGTGCCTCACATTGCTAATGTTGATTGTGATGGTTCATACGAGCACACAGTGGACCAAGAACTCAAGAACTGACCAATCAGAAGCAGTGTTTACAAGATCTTAAACAATACTTAGTGAGTGACATGTGAAGTGTTTTCTCTAGGTTTAGATTCCTTCATTTTCCTCAGAACAGCTGTCTCCGAGCAAATGCAGCTGTTTCTTAAGACCATAAGAGATGATAGAGATGGGGTGGTGTGGTGTAGGGGTTAAACCTACACCACACTGGTAATAGGAAAGTTTTGATTCGATACCTACAGTAAGAGCCCATATGTAACTTTTTGCTACATCTGCCAATGGCCTGTGAATTGAGAGAATTGATTGGCCATAAATATTTCATACCAGCCACGAAATTGTATTTGCCATTATTCTTAATAAAATATTTTTGTACCTAGGACAATAGCATTATTTAGCTATTTTTTTTTCTTGGATATTTGTGACAAATAGTGTGTTATAAAAATATAGACACATCATGATTGTAGTGTCCTGATTTTACTCAACATTAAACTTCTGATGGTAAATTTTCTACTGGGGAAAAGGGTGTTAGAAGACACGTGCGTCACGACAGATGTTTTTAGTTGACGTCTTTTATAGATGTTTGATTTAATTTGCTTACATTACTGACATCATCGAGGGTCAGACTATCACACTTACCGCATAAACAATATTTTGTTTCAGTTCCTAATAATGTTACTGGCCAAGAGGTGAGCAACTCCCATAGCATTTTATTTACTCATCAAAGTTGCATTTGGACCTCTGTGAGGCCATAATCCCTAATGTATCACCATTTTGCATTTAAACAATTAAAGGTTTCAAATTAATTGTTTCCCAAAAATTACTTTTACTCGCCTTCATGTCATCCCAGATGTGTACGACATTCTTTCTTCTGCAGAACACAAACTAAGATTTTTAGAAGAATATATCAACTCTGTAGGTCCACACAATGTAAGTGAATGGTGGCCAGAACTTTGAAGGTCCAAAAAGCACATAAAGGCAACATAAAAGTAATCCATAAGAATCTCTGTTAAATCCATATCTACAGACGTGATATGATAAATGTGGGAAGAAACAGATCAATATTTAAGTCATTTTATTATAAATCTCCAGTTTCACTTTCACATTCTTCTTATTTTGTTTTTGGCAGTTCACATTGTTCATGCATATCACCACCTACTGGGAAGGGAGGAGAATTTATAGTAAAAAAGGACTTTTAATATTGATCTGTTTCTCATCCACATCTATCATATTGCTTCTGAAGACATTAATTAAACCACTGGAGTTTGGATTACATTTATTCTGCTTTTATGTCCTTTTTGGAAATTCAAATTCTGGCCATCATTCACTCTGCATTGAATTGACCAACAGAGCTGAGATGCACATCTGGGATGGCCTGAGTTTGAGTAAATGATGAGAGAATTAAAATTTTGGGGTGAACTACCACTTTAAGGCAACTAGGCTCTGGTTACTCAATGGAGATTGTCACTGTAATAAATAAACTACTGTATAGGTCACTTTGCATTATAGCATCTGCAAAATTACATTCTCTTAAGGCATTGTTGTGCGAGTTTCTTCTCAGAGAGATCCTCCTCAATACATTTTCCCATTAATAAATAACAGTTCACAAGTATGCGTGTTCATATAATCTTGAAATAATGGCAAATGGTTTAAATGCTTTGGCTTGCTGTCCATAATGGAAGGTCTCGAGCGTGAGATTTGACTTGTGCTCCAATTTTCCCAATGGACTACATAAAGAGATATACTAAATGGTTATAGATTTATGGAAGAAAATGCAGGAGGAGATGGGGAGGAGGTGGGATGCCTGAAGGATTGACGCTAGAGAGATAAGTGAGCCTTAATATGCTCTTGCAGTGATTACGAGATTAGATTAACCTGCTTCTTGCAAAATTATGTATAGAACTCCAATAAACAGTGCCGTAAACATAAGAGTAGATGCACATTAAAGACTGCATGCCCTCTCTGTGGCGTTCCAGCAAGCCTGCAGAGTTGTGGATGTTGATGGATGGTGGTGGGATGTCATCCTCAAACCTCTTTGACCATCTTTCTATTTAAGTCCAGACCTTCACAACACACTCTAAACATACTTTAGACCTGAAAAGTCAAATTCCTGTGGGTTGGTCTCTAGAGTTTCAATGACTTTCCTTTCTTGCTTATACAGTATATACAGTACATTTGAAGGGGTAGTTTACCCCCAAATTGCAATTTTGTCATCATTTACAGAACCTTGTGTCATTCCAAATCCAAATGACCTTTTGCCCCTCTGTGAAACTCAAAAGGAGAATGTTAAGGACTGACAGCCTCAGTTCCCTTTACCTTGCATTTATGGGAAAGAGCAACATCAGCCTTCAACATAGTTTCTACACTTGTTATGTCAAAATAGGTTTGGAACAACAAGAGGGCGAGTAAATGATGACTTAATGAAACACTTCAACGCTATATAAATGACATGCATGAAGCATGTGCCGTGCATAATTAAAACACAAATGAAACCATGTTCAGATACAATGCAATGTAATCTGGTAAAGCTGCTTTGAAAAAAACAAACAAGTAAAGACTTTCAACAGAATTAGTAAATAAATCTGGATCTTATCTTGCACTTTGAAGTTACCCAATTTCTCACACCTGTCAAACGCATGGCTAGTTTCACATAGGTCTTTACAATAGCTTTGTTTTGTTAAAAGTTGTTCTCTCTCTGCATATTTTTGGGATCCAGATGATTTGCTCTCAATTTTTCTCTCTGTTTCTACTTCCACACAGGTTGCGGTGGAATGTGGGATAATTTTTCTTGCTGGCGCCGTGCAGATATCGGAGAGGTGGTCAACAATACTTGCCCAACTGCCCTAAAAAATCTGTTTACCAGAGATGGTAATATATGCTTTAACACTTGCAGACTGATTCATTTTAACATTACGCCACATACTAAGATCCAAACACAAGGACACAGGGTTATTTACTTTCCCTACACATAGACTCTTAAAAATAAACATATTTAACTGTTCTTTGTTGGAGCTCAGGTCAACAAAGAACTGTTTCTGATCAAGAACCATTTTTGTCCTATAGTTATACATTATATATTCTTTAGAGATGTTGATGCTTTTGACAATGTTTAGCTATTTCCTAGCCAATCAGAGTGTCTTTGAGACTTAATACATTATAGTGTGATTATTTCCAATTTAAAAAATTTGCTTGTAAAGGGATAAGAATGAATTTTGATTCTGATTTTCCTTGTGAGCATGCATGTGCGAGTATGAGTAAATTAACGAGTAAGGGGGTAAATTAAAGGCTGGAGTGAGTGAATCATGTCTTTTCCCTTCTGCCCGGACGTGCTCATTGACCCATGGACCCAAGCCGAGGGCAAAGAACCAGCACATCCTTTCTTCCCTACAGAGAACTTGTCTGTCAAGCTCCAGAGTGTGGGAGCAGACACACCTCTCTGATTCCCCAATCATTCTATTTTCATCCTAACCTGCCAGTGCAGAGAGGTCATGCAGGAACACATGAACACATGGTGCTGTTGGAAGTCCACAGAGTTAAGGAGCCAAATTAGCCAAGAACATCTGCCAAGTCAACATATGTTGACTTATGAATATAGAACATAATTATTTTGAATCAAGCTTTCTAATGTATGGCTGATCTTTTCTCCAATGAATCATAGCAAACATAATTTATGCTCCATTAGCTGTTACCCTACTTGTTATCATATTTTTTTCCTCGCCAAGCAGCTCTTAAAAAAAGCAATGCATTGCACTCTAAACCTGGTGTTTAGACAGGCATATTTTCAATCGTTTGACAGAGGTTAATGGATTGTAGAGGCTAGTACAGATATATTTCTCCCATTCTGATTGTACCAGGTACATTCAGCTAAGTAGGTGCCTCTGGGTTATGTGGGCACTAAAAGGCTCAACCTAACCTTCCTCATCCGCAGTTCAAGGGATAGTTCACCTGAAAATGTTAAATTATGGCATTATTTGCTCACCCACATGCAATTTCAGACCAGAAAGAACATCCAAACGCTTTTGGAACAAAGTAGAATTTAAGCAGAATATCAGAGCTGCTCTTTTACGAATGTGGTGAAGCGGGAATTGACCAAGTAGGATAAACCAGAAAACTTGCTTACATATACTTCAAATTGTAGAATTAAACCAACTACACCACCCTGGGACTTTACCAATGGTAAGGATAACCCAAAAAGGGCACACAGGTTCATTACCAAGAAGAGGCAGAGAGACATGGATACCAGTACAAAAATAGATTTCTTTATTGAAATTAACAAAAAACAATAAATTGATAAAACCTGTTGTTGACTGGGTTGAACAGATGTAAACTTGCGTATGCACCAGAGGAAATATTCACAATTTACTCCACACAGAACAAAACAAACAAACAGAGAACAGGGCTAAAAACATGGCTGAGGTTTATGGGTAGCTTGGTAGGCTAGCTGAGAGCTTATCGGATCCCCTAAAAAGCACCACACACACACACACACACACACACACACACACACATGTTGTGTTTCCATGTTTTATGGGGACTTTCCATAGACATAATGGTTTTTATACTGTACAAACTTTATATTCTATCCCCTAAACCTAACCCTACCCCTAAACCTAACCCTCACAGAAAACATTCTGCATTTTTACATTTTCAAAAAACATAATTTAGTATGATTTATAAGCTGTTTTCCTCATGGGGACCGACAAAATGTCCCCACAAGGTCAAAAATTTCGGGTTTTACTATCCTTATGGGGACATTTGGTCCCCACAAAGTGATAAATACACGCTCACACATACACACACACACACACACACACACACACACACACACACATGTTGTGTTTCCATGTTTTATGGGGACTTTCCATAGACATAATGGTTTTTATACTGTACAAACTTTATATTCTATCCCCTAAACCTAACCCTACCCCTAAACCTAACCCTCACAGAAAACATTCTGCATTTTTACATTTTCAAAAAACATAATTTAGTATGATTTATAAGCTGTTTTCCTCATGGGGACCGACAAAATGTCCCCACAAGGTCAAAAATTTTGGGTTTTACTATCCTTATGGGGACATTTGGTCCCCACAAAGTGATAAATACACGCTCACACACACACACACACACACACACACACACACACACACACACACACACACACACACACACACACACACACAAATTGTGTCAAGCTCCAAAAATATCCCAAAAGAATCATTCATATAGTCCAAATGACAATGCTCTATTATAAGTATTCTGAAGTCATATGATAGCTTTGTGTGAGGAACGGACTGAAATTTAATTCAAAAGTCTTGAAAATCTTGCTTGACAGCAGTGGTCACCAATCAGTTACTTTGCATGGAAAAGAACAGCTTTGATATTCTGCTACAGGTGAAACTCGAAAAATTAGAATATCGTGCAAAAGTTCATTAATTTCAGTAATTCAACTTAAAAGGTGAAACTAATATATTATATAGACTCATTACAAGCAAAGTAAGATATTTCAAGCCTTTATTTGATATAATTTTGATGATTATGGCTTACAGCTTATGAAAACCCCAAATTCAGAATCTCAGAAAATTAGAATATTGTGAAAAGGTTCAGTATTGTAGGCTCAAAGTGTCACACTCTAATCAGCTAAACACCTGCAAAGGGTTCCTGAGCCTTTAAGTGGTCTCTCAGTCTGGTTCAGTTGAATTCACAATCATGGGGAAGACTGCTGACCTGACAGTTGTGCAGAAAACCATCATTGACACCCTCCACAAGGAGGGAAAGCCTCAAAAGGTAATTGCAAAAGAAGTTGGATGTTCTCAAAGTGCTGTATCAAAGCACATTAATAGAAAGTTAAGTGGAAGGGAAAAGTGTGGAAGAAAAAGGTGCACAAGCAGCAGGGATGACCGTAGCCTGGAGAGGATTGTCAGGAAAAGGCCATTCAAATGTGTGGGGGAGCATCACAAGGAGTGGACTGAGGCTGGAGTTACTGCATCAAGAGCCACCACACACAGACGGGTCCTGGACATCGGCTTCAAATGTCAAACGTCTTAACTGGGCTAAAGAAAAAAAGAACTGGTCTGTTGCTCAGTGGTCCAAAGTCCTCTTTTCTGATGAGAGCAAATTTTGCATCTCATTTGGAAACCAAGGTCCAAGAGTCTGGAGGAAGAATGGAGAGGCACACAATCCAAGATGCTTGAAGTCCAGTGTGAAGTTTCCACAGTCTGTGTTGGTTTGGGGAGCCATGTCATCGGCTGGTGTTGGTCCACTGTGCTTTATTAAGTCCAGAGTCAACGCAGCCGTCTACCGGGACATTTTAGAGCACTTCATGCTTCCTTCAGCAGACAAGCTTTATGGAGATGCTGACTTCATTTTCCAGCAGGACTTGGCACCTGCCCACACTGCCAAAAGTACCAAAACCTGGTTCAATGACCATGGTATTACTGTGCTTGATTGGCCAGCAAACTCGCCTGACCTGAACCCCATAGAGAATCTATGGGGCATTGCTAAGAGAAAGATGAGAGACATGAGACCAAACAATGCAGAAGAGCTGAAGGCTGTTATTGAAGCATCTTGGTCTTCCATAACACCTCAGCAGTGCCACAGGCTGATAGCATCCATGCCACGCCGCATTGAGGCAGTAATTAATGCAAAAGGGGCCCAAACCAAGTACTGAGTACATATGCATGATTATACTTTTCAGAGGGCCGACATTTCTGTATTTAAAATCCTTTTTTTTTATTGATTTCATGTAATATTCTAATTTTCTGAAATTCTGAATTTGGGGTTTTCATAAGCTGTAAGCCATAATCATCAAAATTATATCAAATAAAGGCTTGAAATATCTTACTTTGCTTGTAATGAGTCTATATAATATATTAGTTTCACCTTTTAAGTTGAATTACTGAAATTAATGAACTTTTGCACGATATTCAAATTTTTCGAGTTTCACCTGTATAAGGAAATCAGTCATAATGTCAGTTCAGGCAGGTCACAAGAGTCAAGCTCACAATCAGCTGATGCTCTTCTGATCATGACATCTTCTAATTCAATTCTGATGTTTTTAATAGTAGTCCTATTTAAGTCATTTATTCTTTGTTGCTGCTGCCTCCATTGCATGGATGCAAGCTGCATCAGAGATTATTTAGCAGAGACGGGCCACTTCTATTTACTGTAAATGAATGGGAGAAATTGGAACGCCCAACCAAGAAGCTCTTACGCCCAATGGTCAACGGATGTAGAAAGCATTCCCAGCTTACAGGTAAAAGAGCCAATCAACTTTTAGAAACAGT